>NW_027529175.1:741406-772448 GCF_008692635.1 Crocuta crocuta | reverse complement strand
CGGGTCGGGGGCTCCAGGGTGGGCAGGAACCTGCAGGGGGCGGGTGGTCCAAGTTAGACGCACGTGAGGCCTCTGGCCCGCGTCTTCCTCCCCGCTGCGACCCTTCGGCGGCGATCCTACCCTTCCCGCCGCCTGCCAGGGCCGGACACGGACGTAGCAGGCGCGCACTCATCTTCCCTGCAGTTATGGCCGCGAGCACGTGCTTTGGCCTGGGTGCCTCTGGGGTGGTGGATGAGACTACTCCCCCCGTTGAGGGTCTGGGGGCCCTGCAGCCAGACGAGATTGTGACGGCTGAGGGGGGCAGTGGGTGTGCAAAAGCAAAATGCTAATAAAACCCCCAGCCCCTGGCCCACATGTCCCAGTTCTGAGATCAGAGGGCTCCAGAAGCTGTCAATACAGCACCTTCACCACGATAAAAATTTCTTAAAAAAAGAAAAAAAAAACCCAAATACTGCAAAGATGTAAGCGGCAGCGGTGGAATTTTCCCCCATTTTAATTTGAAGTGATGTGTGTGTGTGTGTGTGTGTGTGTGTNCTGATTACTATATTAGTGATTCAAAGTACATGTTTGAGCTCAAGGAAAGAAGCCACACACACACACACACACACACACACACACACACACACACACGCGCGCGCACGCGCACACACACACCACCAGCAGCCGGCTGCTCTGCTGTTTCCCATTGGATTAAATACAATCTTCTTAGTCATTAACATATTATTTTGTTCATGCACTGCTGTACAATTTGATTCTCCACATTCAAAATATTTTCAGATCATAGCAACCAAAGGTTCACATTTCTCCCATTTTATAGCACAGCATCTCAGAGCTGGAAGAAGCATTAGAAACTAGTCCAACCCCCTCATTTTACAACTGAGGAACTTGAGGCCTTGAAGCACGTGGTTTACCCAGGCCTCCCAGAAAAGGAGAGGCAGTGCATGGGGACTATTGGGTTCTCTGTGTCTCAGGGATCTTTGCCCTACATCTCAGCCACCTTCGACCTTTCTCCTTACAAAATGACAGAAGGCTCCTCGGGACCTGATTTAAAACCCCCAGGTATTCGAAGAGGTTGCTTACTATTTCTGGACCTTCCTTTGAAGGTGTGAAAAAATGAAGGTTAGATTTTCAAATATCTGTCACTGTTGTGACAGTCGTTCGTTCTGGCACCCAGTGTCAGCCTAAAAGATCTGTGGCGGTGGGCAGTGGCTGCCTGTCACCTTGGCACCCTTAGGAATTGCCCAGGCCTCTTAATTAATGGCAACATTCTACTCTTAACTAATCTTTAAACATATTTCATTTTAGAATGGAGAGCATTTAGTTTGCTTCCTGTGATTTTGAGGCTCTAAGAGATGCCAGACTGTCGGGCATAGAGGAGCTGGGGGTGGGGGGAAGGTGGGCGGGAGGAACACAGAGATACTCAGGATAACACAGGTGTGACGAAAGTGCTTTGATCAACCCAAGCAGCAGTGCTTTGGGCACAGACATTTACTCAACGCCCACTATGTGCCTGGCACGCAGTATGCACTTAGCACATAGTTCTTTAAAACAGAATGAATTAGGGCCAAGAGAAAGGTATGTGCAATGAGCTGCGGGGACTGTGGGGGAAGAAATCATTAATCTGTCCAGTGGGATGTGGATAAGACAGGCTTCACTCAGCAGGAGGGGGTTTTGAGTGGAGCCTAAAGCATGAGATTTCAAGGGGACAGAGGGAGTGAAGACACTCCGGGCAGAGGGAGATGGCCAGCGAGCATCATGCTTATGTCAGGCACATGTGGCTTCCGGTCAAGATACTTAACCCTCAGAGCCTTAGTGCCCTCAACTGCAAAATGGGGTAACAATGCTACTTCCTCTCAGATTGTTGTTGGGATTAAATGAGATCTGGTATTGATTTAATTTGCTTTTGCGGTTGACGGTAGAAAAGGGTTTCTTTCTTTCTTTCTTCCATGTTTATTTATTTTTAAGAGAACAGAGACAGAGTGTTAGCATGGGGGAGGGGCAGAGAGAGAGGGAGACACAGAATCCAAAGCAGGCTCCAGGCTCTGAGCTGTCAGCACAGAGCCCGATGCAGGGCCCAAACCCATGAACTACGAGATCATGACCTGAGAAGTTGGACGCTTAACTGACTGAGCCACCCAGGCTCCCCTAGAAAGGGGGTTACAACAGTGCTTCTAACTCCAGGGCATAGAAATCCCCTGGAGGATCTTGTGAAAATGCAGATTCTGATTCAGTGGGTCTGAGGTGAGGCCTGAGATCTGCATTTCTAGCAAGTTCCTGGGTTATGCTGGTGGCGCTGGTTCACAGACCACACTTTGCATAGCAAAGATTTATTTAGAGTCCAGTGAATAAGAGCATGAACTTTCATGTCACAGAGTCTTGGGATGGAATCTCACTTTCTTGATAAGCTGTGTGTCCCTGAGAAAGTTACTTCCCTTTTCTGAGCCGTGGGCACATCTTCAGTGAAATCTGTGCAATAAAAAATTCTACCTTATAGGCCTTCATGAAAAGGGAAATAAGTGTATGGGTATATATTGCTCCGTGAAATATCTAGCCTAGCAGAGAAGCCAGGAAAGGGTAGTTAGCGCTAACGTGTGGGACTGGAAAGAGACATTGGAGCCCAACTGTGGGGACCTTGATTTTTTATCTTATTCTGTAGCTAGAGAGGAGGCACTGAAGGTTATTAAGAGACAGATATGGTCATTAAAAACAGCAGCAATTACCACGTGCCAGGCACTGTGCTAAATATTTTATGGATCCACAAATGAATTCATGTGACCCTGTTTTAAAAATTATTAGTATCCCCATTTTGTTTATTTTTAAATGTTTGTTTATTTATTTATTTATTTAGAGCAAGAGAGAGAAAGCACAAGTTTGAGTGAGTGAACAGGGGAGGGGCAGAGAGAGAGAGAGGGAGAGAGAGAATCCCTAGGGGGCTTTGTCGATCCCATGAACTGTGAGATCATGACCTGAATCAAGAGTTGAACATTCAACCGACTGAGCCACGTAGGCACCTCTATTATCCCCGTTTTATAGGTAAGAAAACTGAAGCACAGAGAGGTTCAGTAGCTTACTCTAGGTCACCTAGTTAGTGAGTAGGAGAGTCAGGACTCAAACCCAGATCATCTGATTCCAGATCTTGTGTACCCACCCACCCTGCTATGCCACCTTAGTTGAGATTAGAAAGGGGCATTCATAAGAGACGATGTTCCCCTTGCTTAATCATTTCTCCAATCAGCAAATATTTGCTGCATGCCTAGCATGGTGTTCCGGGTTAGAAATCATTCATTCATTTATGACATAGATAACATGCTTACTGAGCCTTACTAAGCACAAGGTTCTGTTCTAGGCGCAACAGTGCAGCTCTGAACAAAACCAGGTCTTTGCTCATGCAGAGCTCACGTCGAAATGCAACGATTAAGACCTGGTTTTTTAGGGGCGCCTGGGTGGCTTAGTCGGTTAAGCGTCCGACTTTCGCTTAGGTCATGATCTCGCGGTTCGTGGGTTCGAGCCCCGCGTCGGGCTCTGTGCTGACTGCCAGCTCAGAGCCTGGAGCCTGTTTCAGTCTGTGACTCCCTCTCTCTCCGACCCTCTCCTGCTCGCGCTGTCTCTCTCTCTCTCTCTCTCTCCTGGAAATAAATAAAAACATTAAAAAAAATTATAATAAAAAAAAAGACCTGGTTTTTTATTTTTAAAATTTTTTAATGTTTTATTTTTATTTCTGAGAGAGAGTCAGTGTGAGCAGGGGAGGGTCAGAGAGAGAGGGAGACACAGAATCTGAAGCAGGCTCCAAGCTCTGAGCTGGCTGTCAGCACAGAGCCTGACTCGGGGCTCGAGCCCACAAACCATGAGATCATGACCTAGCTGTAGTCGGACATTTAACTGACTGAGCCACCCAGGCATCCCGATCAAGACCTGATTTGTGTTGGGGCGCCTGAGTGGCTCAGTCGGTTAAGTGTCCGACTTCAGCTCAGGTCATGACCTCATGGTTTGTGAGTTTGAGTCCTGTGTCGGGCTCCTCTGTGCTGACAGCTTGGAGCCTGGAGCCTGCTTTGGAATCTGTGACTCCCTCTCTCTCTGTCCCCCTCCCCACTCCTGCTCTGTCTCTGTCTCTCAAAAAATAAACATTACAAAAGAATTTAAGACCTGGTTTGTGTTCTCAAGGAGCACAAATGTTATGTGACAGAAGTTGGAATTGGACAGAAGGTGAGAATCGGAATAGAATATTTTAGGAAGAGTTCACACTGGACAAGATCTCTCCTAGATGTAACTGATATGAGGCACACTGTGCATTTTTGTAATATTCCCCTTTAGGGACCAATGACTTATTTATTCAGCTAACATTTTTGAGCTGTGAACGTGTCCTAGATAACATGCTCGCCACTGGGAATAAAAAAGAGGATTCAGCCATGATAGCTAGCTGTCCCGGTGGCTGCCTTGTTGAGCTGGGAGGCAGATACCCACAGCTGTCTTTGTGAAGCAGAGGATATTGGCTGCTCTCAGAGACGTCGCAGGCGGTGGAAACATTTTACCATATAATCATCTAATCTGGTGCGTCCCTAATCCTGTGAAGTAGACTGTGGAAAAGAATTCCAGGGGGGTGTTAAAGATGAATAAACTGAGGCCCTGGAGGATCTGTTCCAGGTTATCAGCTGATAAGTAGAAACACTGCGGCACCTGTCNATTATTATCGCTGAGATTTTTTTAAAAGCCTAAACCGTGGGGAAATGGATTCCTTTTAGGCACAAGCTCTATCTCCTTTGTGTCTGGGGATGGCCCATGAGGCGGCGACACCCTAAGAGAAAGCCTCTGGCCTGTACCAGTCTCTCCAGTCTTGGGTCTGGAATTTACCCTGAGCTAGGGGAGCCTGTCAAGCTGGCACTTCCAATACCGGAGGCCCCTTTGCCCAAGGTGACTGAGCCTTCCTGAGAAGTGCTGCTTCCTCCTCCGGCAGATGCTGCCCCTCCCACCTTGGCACTCGGTTCACCTTCCTCCCTCCCCAGGGCACGCTGCCGGCTGTGTGTGCCATAAAGAGACGACACCTTGTAGTTAATGCTAATTGTCACTGTGTTCATCTCTGTGCGTGTCTAGCCCTCCTGTGTAATTCGAGTCCCAAAATAGCCCACTTCATGATAGATCAGATAACCATTCTCCAGGGTTGACTTTTTCTCCTCTGGGGGAATTCGTATCCTGAGCGCCTGTGGTGAAACCTCCGGGAATCTTTGTGGCTGCCTGGGGGTCTCAGTTGGCTAAGCGTCCGACCTCGGCTCAGGTCATGATCTCACGGCTCTTGAGTTCAAGCGCCACATTGGGCTTTGTGATGTCAGTGCAGAGCCTGCCTCAGATCCCCTGTCCCCCTCTCAAAAATAAACATTTAAAAAACCCTTTGGGGCCCCTTCGTGCCTGCCGCCTATCCTCCAGCCATAAGAGGAGGTGGCTGGAGCTGGCACCGTGGGGAGGAGGGTGCGGATCCTAGGACTGAGCTAAATGATCCCTTTCACCTCTGATCGGCTCTGCCGGCCCAGAGGAAGGAACACAGCGGGGCCTCTCCCCGGCCGGTCATGACTTACTGAAAGCTTCATCTTTTCATTCATGAACGGTTTGCCGAGTACAGATTGGGCACTAGGCAAGTCCCTGTCCTCGCAGACCTTCCAGACTCGGGGACTTTGTATCCAGCCTTGTATCCACACTCTGCAGCCGCCCCCACTTCCCCAGACAGTCAGGATCCCTGGTTTATCCACACCTCCCCCTGCTGCTCCTTCCCAGCTGCTTCATCCACCCCTAAGGCCGGTGGCCCCCAGGGCCCGTCTCTGGCCTTCTTGTCCTTTAGGCTGTACATACTCCGAGGGCGGTCCCACCTCTCCCTGGCTGGAATGGCTTTCATGCTTCCATCTCAGCTCCAGAACATTCTCCTCCATTCCAGACCAGCTCATCCGGCTGCCTGCTGGTCACCTCTACTCGGACGTCNNCCCCCAGCCACCTCCGCCTCCAGGGAGGTCTCAAGAGAAACCCACACCCACTTCTCTTCAACCCCCTTCCCCACTGTTCTTTCTGGATCTCTCTCCTCCAGAATGATACCACCACCTGCCTGGTAGCCCAAGTGGGAAACGTGCATGGGTCTTGACTCTTCTCCCTCTCTCACTGCTACCGTGCCAGAAGAGGCTTCTTCCGCACTCTCTCTTTGGTCTTCTTCACTCCATCCTAGCTGCCACCCATCCCCGGCTCCCCCCAGCCCCCCGCATTTCTGCAAGAGCCTCCTACCTCAATTTTCCCTGCCTCAAAACCCTTCTAAAATGCAAATATACCAGATAATTTCCTTGCATGAAACTCTTCTAGGGTTCCCCACTATCGCCACACCAAAGCCCAGGTGCCTTGTGGCCGTTTATGGTCCAAACCATTTAGATTTCTTCTGTCTACTCCCCCTTCCTTGACATGTGGTGTCTTGGCTTAGGGAGCCTCCCCGCCTCCCGAAATGCTTTCCTCTCCAGGCCACCAGCTACTCTACTGAAGCCTTTGGTCTTCAGTTTGGTCACTGCATCCATGGGGGCTCCTGGTTCTTCAGGGCTGGGGTAGGCGCCCTCACTTCATGCCTAGCCTCAGTTAAACTCAAGTTCTGTATGGCAATGGTTTGCCTCCCCCCACGGGTGGGAGGTTACTTGGGGGCAGGACAGTCTTCTTCATCAAGGTGTTCCCAGGTGTTGTACTTTAAATGCTGGATTTTTGCCCTGGTCCCCCCCACTCCTCCACCACCATTTTACTTCAGACTGACTGGGAATACCTTCTTAAAACTGGACAGGATTTTCTCATTTCCCTGGCATACAGTAAGAACTTAACACTAAGAGCCTGGGATGCAAAAGGCAATTTCAAATGAATGGGAGTCCTTCTTTAGCCATTCAGTTTCACAGTGTGACTGTGTGTGTGTGTGTGTGTGTGTGTGTGTGTGAGAGAGAGAGAGAGAGAGAGAGAGAGAGGGAGAGAGAAAAAGAGAGAGAGAGAATTTGATATGTGGTAGATATAGGACATGGTGGGCATTTTAAAAAAGTAAGCTGTATGCCCTGACATGGGGCTCATACCCATGACCCTGAGTTCAAGAGTCACATGCCAGGGGAGCCTGGGTGGCTCAGTCGGTTAAGCATCTGACTTCCGCTCCAGTCATGATGTTGTGGTTTGTGAGTTCGAGCCCCATGTCAGGTTCTGTGCTGACAGCTCAGAGCCTGGAGCCTGCTTTGGATTCTGTGTCTTCCTCTTTCTCTGCCCCTACCCCACGTGCTCTCTTTCTCTCTCTCTCAAAAATAAGGAAACATTAAAAAACAAAACAAAAGTAACAAATTAATCAAAAGTAAATGAAAGTAAGAAATTCAGGGGTGGCTGGCTGGCTCAGATGGTAGAGCATATGATTCTTCATCTAGGGATCATGAGTTTGAGCCCCACGTTGTACATGGAGTTTATTTTTAAAAATTTACTTATTAAAAAAATTTTTGAATGTTTATTTTTCAGAGAGAGAGAGAGCGAGAGACAGAGCATGAGTGGGGGAGGGACAAAGAGAGAGGGAGACACAGAATCCAAAGCAGGCTCCAGGCTCTGAGCTGTCAGCACAGAGCCTGACATGGGGCTCAAACTCACTAACAGTGAGATCATGACTTGAGCCAAAGTTGAATGCTTATCTGACTGAACCACCTAGGTGCCCTGCATGGAGTCTACTTAAAAAAAAACTTTGAAAAACAAATTAAAAGTAAGAAATTCTGTTCCTCAGCCACACAGGCCGCATCTGAAGTGCTCAATAGCCAATGAGGCCAATGGCTCTCATACTGGATGGTGCAGATATAGAATATTTCCATCATGGTGGAACATTTTTTAATGTTCATTTGTTTATTTTGAGAGAGAGAGAGAGCACAAGCAGGGAAGGGGCAGAGAGAGAGGGAGGGAGGGAGAGAGAGAGAGAGGGAAGGAGAGAGAGGAGAGAGAGAATCCCAAGTAGGCTTTGTGCTGCCAGTACAGAGCCTGATGTGGGGCTAGAACTCCTGAACCGCGAATTTATAGCCTGAGCCAAAACCAGTAGACAAACCAACTGAGCCACCCAGGTGCCCAGAAAGTTCTTTTACATGGTGTTGCTATAGGAACTCAAATGCAGGGACAGGTACTCCAGGGCTGAAGAGCTAGGAGGGCTTGTCCAGGGAGGTGGACCTCGGGCTGGGCTTTATAGGACTTAAAACACACGGGGAAGGTGGCGGAGTGTTCGAGGCAGCAGTGACTCCCAGGAGAACAGGGAAATTGTATCCTCCTTGTCTGCATGCCAGCCTCTCATAGGGACCTGGCACTAAGGGAATGTCGCATGGATGAATGAATACATGAATGAGTAAATGAATGTAATAATCAAGGCAAATACAGACGAAACTAACAAACTAATTTGGATCATGGTGTGTGTGTGTATTTTTGTCTTGTGTGTGTACACGTGTAGGTGTGTATACATGTGCACGTGTATATATGTGCGTGTGTGTGCATGTGTGTACATGTAACTACACATATGTGAATATGTACAAGTACATGTTCAGGGATGGGGGAAGGACAGAGAGAGGCAATGGGCCAGAAATATCGGTTGCTCCATGAACGGTTTTGAATCTCTGGCATCCAGGGTGAGTTTGAAGTTAGCTCTGTGGGCAGCTGGGAGCCACAGATGGCGTGTGAGCTGGGAAATGGCGGGCTGTGCCTGGCAGAGTGCACGGGATGGGCCAGAGGCAGAGAGGACCCCTGGTGCGCTCCAATAACATGTGTTCTTAGGGAAAGCCGGCTGCCCCAGATCTAAGGCTGGGGAGGGGCTCCGAAGGAAGTCACGGAGGGGATGGAGTTTTCTCTCGCTTCTTCCTGGTAGCGGCACAAAGGTCCTGGAGTGGCATGCCCTGCTAGGCAGTGCAGGCAGCGTGGGGTGGCTTGAGCAACCTTCATCCCCGGAGGGCACAGTGCTGCTGACGAACCAACTCCCCGCTTCCCAGGAACTTGCAGTGCCGGGAACTGGGTGTGTCTGAAACATTTTTAGACAAATTTTCAGACAGCTCTGGCCCCGACCAGGGGACCTGGGCTGGCGTGACTTATTTAGTGTTGGTTCATCCCTGTCTTCGGGGACTAGACCAGAGGGCACAGGCGCTGAGCCCAGCCACCTCTCCAGGGCAAGGCCAGAAGAGCCATATCAGGAGATGGTTGGACAGAGGAAGAGTTGCTCTCTGAGGGTGGAATCAAGGAGGGCTTTGTGAAGGAGGTGGCATTTTCCCTGGGCTGCAGGCTGGCTAGGACATGGACGGGGGGCAATAGGAAGGGCGGGGGACTCCAGGCGGGGGACCTGCAAGCCAAGTCAGTCGCCAAAGGTGGGATTTGCACAGCAAGGTTCAGGACAGAGAGTAACCCAGAGGCCTCTCCCACCCCCCCAATCTCTGGGAGGCAGCTTAAACCTCAAGCCAGGAATGCTTGAGGAAGGGGCAGTTTTTAGTAGAGAAGATTCCAGAGACTGGAGGCAGGCAGAGCAGCCAGAGGAAGTAACAGCAGCTCCAGAACTGGCCATACTCCCTTCAAGAATCACTCCTTTATTTGGCCCAAACCCTCAGCACTTTGTCCCTTACAGGTGGGGGCAGCCGTCCCTTGGAAGGAGGCGGGCAAAGTCTACTCCCAAAGTTGATTTACTGCCTCAGTAGGCTATCCGTGTGATAGGTGCAGAGAGACGCACCCTGAGGAGGACTGAGTACAGGACAGGCAAGTTTCAAAGGAAAGGAGGCCTTTGCAACAACATGTCGCCAGGGGTGGGGTGGGGTGGGGTGAAGAAGGCTGCTTCTGCCACGGTGGAAGGCGTAGCGGGGTCGCCCTCTATTTGCTAGGCCCTCACCAAGCAGTTCTTATAATTTTGTTCCTTTCTCAGGACACTTAGTGCTATTGTCTCTGGTTCTCTAGCTTAGCTCAGAGAGGTCAGGTAACTTGTCCAGGCTCACACAGTCAGTGGCAGAGTCTGGATCGGGCCCCGGGCCTGCTGAATCAAAGCTCCTGGTTTCTCCACTTTTCTACATTGCCTGCAGGGGAAAGTGGAGGAGAGCTAGAAAGGAGGGGTGACTGGGGTACATGATTCGAGGATGTACTTTCTCTATGGGACGAGAAAGTTCTAGAGTGCCCCAAATCACAGCTGGCAGCTGAAAGCCCACTCACCGTGACACCCTACTCATTCTCACACCCAAAGCACATGGTATGAATTCCTCCTTCTGCTCCTGACCAGGAAGGAGGAAACTCAGCTGTTGAGTGGGGGTGGAGAATGTTCCCTGATATAACTCCGGCATCCTGGGCCACACTCTGACATAACCCTGTTCTTCGTGTGTATATGGCAGGGAAAAGATAAGGAGCCACCAAGACTCAGAATTGGAGGCAGGGTCTGAGGAAGAAGGTGGAAGGCAGACTAGCTGCTGGAGGTGGGATGGGTAGGGTCCAACCTCTCTTTTGGGGTCACAGGCACCACTGGTGACAATGAGCATCAGACGGTGGTGGTACGGGGAACCAGCTGTCTTCGGGGGTCCCAGCATGAGGCCAACAAGGGTAAAGGGAGTGAGGCACACACAGGGGACAGAGCAGCAGCCCACACCCACAGGCAGGATGGCAGCCAGTGCTAAGAGACTCCAGCAGCGGGGATCTGGATTCTGGAAGGGGATTGGCATGGATGAGACGGGGAGGGGAGAAGTTGGGTACTACAGACGTCCCGGCACCTGGGCCTGGCTAGAGATCTCACTACAGGGATGAAGGAAGAGGCTGGGGCCAGGGCTCAGATCAAGGGCAAGATCCAGTAGCCAATCCTAGAGGTTTGGGCAGAGCCCACAAGTCAAGACTTGGCGCCAGTGGGCTGGGCCTGTGACATGGTGCCAGGGGGGAAGAAGAGCCAGCAGAGCCCAGGGATGGGGAGACTCTTTAGCAAGCCAGGTACCCTAAGGTGACACACCCATTATGGGACTTCCTTAGGAAGTCTAGGTTCAATAAAAAACCCAGGGAGCCCCAGGGACTCATGAGTATCGATTCCAGAAGCTAAATTACTGTCAATAGAAGGGAGACTCTCCATGACTTTTATCTCCTGCTAGAGACACAGGCTTGCTAGTTTCTCTATTTTATCTTAAACACAATCCAACTCATTCCTTTTCTGTACCCGTCTTGAGTCACTCTTACCTAAAAGGAGTCTGAGGATCAGTGTCTATTTAGTATATGCCATCTGCATGCATCAGTGGTTTAGAGCAAGAGACCCAGCCCCTCCTTTATTTTACTGATAAGGAAAACAAGGCACAGAGGGGTGAAGAGATTTTCCAAAGTTCCCAGAGTCCAGGCTCTGGACCCCTCACCCCCTCCCCGCCCCCGCCCCTGGGCAGTGTTCCCTTTCCCCTGCATCCCCCACCTCATCCGGACTCGCCATGGTAACCAAGCTTCCTCCAGCGTTGGAAGGGGAGGCTGCGTAGCAGTTACCTAGCAACCCCCGTAACCAGGTCAGAGCAGGGAGAGGGAGGCACTGCGGGCTGCCCACCCTGGGGAATTCAGTCCTGCTGAAGTGGGATTGCCCACGTCAGAACATGGCCACAAGTGACCCCAGATAGAGGCACAACTGGAAGCACCTGTGTGTGGGGGTCTCACGCCAACATCAGTGATATTGCCGGGACTGTGGCACAGACCTGGCTGGCCAGGGGCTCTGTCCCCACAGAGCCTCACTACGTACAGTTCTGGTTTCTGCGAATAGCATGACAGCTGTCCCGCTCACATGCTGGCTTCATATGCACGTGGTGGAGGGCTGATGAAAGTGTGTGTGTGTGTGTGTGTGTGTGTGTCCATGTCTGGCTTTGAGGGGAAAGCCTAGGAGCTATGCTGCCTCACTTTGCCTTCTTGTTCCTTAAGTATCTCAAGAAGTGTTTATGGAACGCCCTGGTCATAAGATTTGTGCATCTTCTAACATTTCCTGTAGATTAGGTCTTGAAGGCCATTGCCCACTGTCACCCTACCCCACTTGCTTCCTCGTTTAGGGCAGGGCTCTGCCTGGGTTCTCAGGTTCTGCCCCCATAGTGTCCCTTCAATTGGTTTGAGGCAGTCACAGTGGTCCCATTCTCTTGGAAATGGCTGATTTAGGAATGACATGCGATCTAGTCATGCCAATGGGATCTGAGGGGATGGCTGCCATATGACTTCGGGGAAAGGTTTTCCTCACAAATTTAATGTGAGAGAATGTACCTCTTTTTCACCAGACATTGTCAGTCTGCACAGGATGTCTGGTACTGCAATAGCCACTAAGAAGAGACACCATTGACGTTCAGAGGATGGCATTGTTGGACCATTGAACTCAGCAAGCCAGGAACCACCCTATGTATGCGGTATCATAAACCCCTTACTTCAGGTCAGGGGGTTCATTCTCCTGATACTCTTTCTTTCATGGCCTCAGCCTCACCCACTTTCCATCAACCAGTCTGAGTGGGGTGCTCAATAGGCTCAATAGGCTCGATAGACGCCTGGACAAAGCTTGATATTAAAAGTAAAAGACCCGAAGGAAACGAATGTCCCTCTTGCTGAGTAAGTCAAAGATTGACTCCTTGGTTCTTTGTCTCCTATTTTGGAACTGAAATTGGACTCGCAGCTGCAGGACCAGCTTCTTGAAGATTGAATAGACGTCTTCCTAAAGGGCTGAAGCCTTCTCTCACATTGCCAGTGCCTAACACACTTCATTCATTCATTCATTCATTCACTCATTCACTCATTCATGCAGCGGTGCTGAGTCTGATTCTTCTCTACTCATGAAAGCCAACTGTGCACATCTTGTCCCTGCTCCGAATTCACTGATGTCACATTGGTAGTTTGAAATCAGCCATAGTGGGAGGTTCTTTTTTATTTTTTAATAGGCTTAATTTTTTTTTTAGACTACTTTTAGGTTCACGGCAAAATTGAGCAGAAGATAGAATTTCTTTATGCTTCCCACACATGCACAGCCTCCCCCTGTATCAATATCCCCCACCTGAGTGGTACCCTGGTTACAACTGGTGAACCTACATTGACACATCATTATCACCCAAAGCCCATAGTTTACCTCAGGGTTCATTTTTGGTGGTGTGAAGTCCATGGGTTTTGACAAATGGGTAATGACATACGGCCACCATTATAGTATCACAGGGAATAGTTTCACTGCTCTAAAAATCTTCTGTGTTCCTCCTCTTCTTTCCTCCCTCCCACCTCACCCTTGGCAACTGCTGATTTTTTTACCGCCTTGATAGTTTTACTGTTTCTAGAATGTCATAGAGTTGGAATCATACAGTATGTAGCCTTTACAGGCTGGCTTCTTTGACTTAGTGATAGGCATTTAAGGTTTCTACATATCTTTTCATGGCTGGGCAGCTCATTTCTTTTTAGCGCTTAATAACAGACCATTGTCTGGATGTACCACAGCTTAGTTACCCATTCACTTGCTGGAGGATACCTTGGTTGCTTCCAAGTGTTGGCAATTATGAATGAGACAGTCATACACATTCATGTATAGGTTTTTGTGTAAACATATGTTTTCAGTTCCTTTGGGTAAATACCAAGGAGCATGATTGCTGGATCATATGTTAAGACTATGTTTAGTTTTGTAAGAAACTGCCAAACTGTCTTCCAAAGGGGCTGTACCAGTTTGCATTCCCACCAGCAGTGAATAAGAATTCCTGTTACTCCACATCCTTACCAACGATTAGCATTGTCAGTGTTTTGGACCCTGGATTTTTAAAAAATGCTTATTTATTTTGATATATATACAGAGAGAGCACAAGCAGGGGAGGGGCAGAGAGAGAGAGGGAGAGAATCCCAAGCAGGCTCCATGCTGTCAGCACAGAGCCCAACACAAGGCTCAATCTCACTACCATGAGATGATGACCTGAGCCAGTATCAAGAGTTGGACGCTTAACCAACTGAGCCACTCAGGTGCCCCTGACCTAGGATTTTCTAAGAGCTGTGTAATTGCATCTCATCATTTTAATTTGCATTTCCTTAATGAAATATAATGTTGAAAATCTTGTCATGTGCTTACTTGTGATCTTTAGTGAGGTGTCTATTCAGCTCTTTTGCCCATTTTTCATTTGGATGGTTCATTTTCTTATTGTTGGGTTTTAAGAATTCTTTGTTTATTTTGGATCATAGTTCCTTTTTTTCTTTTTTCTTTTTTAAAGTAGGCTCCATGCCCAATGCGGAGCCTACCACGGGGTCCAAACTTAGAATCCTGAGATAAAGACTTAAGCTGAGACCAAAAGTTGGAAGCTCATCTGACCGAGCCACCCAGGTGCCCCTGGAAACAGATATTTATCAGATAGGTTTTTTGTAAATATCTTTTCCCATTCTGTGGCTTGTCATCTCATTCTCTTGACACATGGCAGGAATATTTACACCACAGAATTGGCAAATGCGACAAATCAGGGCTTTCCTTCAGAAAGCAGTTGTTAAACATTTACCAGTACACCAGTGCATGCCTGCATCCACCATTTATTGGGTGAACTGTTTGTGCACTCAAAAATGTTCAGGGGCACCTGTGGGGCTCAGTTGGTTAAGTGTCCGACTTCAGTTTAGGTCATGGTCTCGTGGTTCATGAGTTTGAGCCCCGTGTCGGGCTCTGTGTTGACAGCTCAAAGCCTGGAGCCTGCTTTGAATTCTGTCTTCTGATTCTCTGTCTGCTCATGCTCTCTCTCTCTTTCTCAAAAATAAATAAAAACATTTAAAAATTAAAAAAAAAATTAAGTCCAGTGGGAGAGGCAGGCTCAATGAATCACTGACCTTAATACAGAGTTCTGCATATTGGGCTAGAAACAGAACAAGGATGCTACAGGAAAATGAAGGAGGAACGTCTATAATAGCCATGAAGTTGGGATGGCTTTCCAGTGGGCAACTTGAGCCCTGAGCTAAGTATTTCAAAGTGAGTAGAACTTGTCTGGATCCATACTGCCCAATAAGGTAGCCACTTGCCACATCTTACTATTTAACTCACTCACACCAGCCACATTGCAAATACTCAATGGTCACAAGTGTCTGGAGGCTGCCACGTTGGACAGATCAGATAGAGAACTTCTCCATCATCACCACCACAGAAAGTGCTATTGGACAGCTCTGATCTAGAAAAAAGGCAGGGGAGAGGCATTCCAGGCAGAAGGAACCGAATGGGAAAAGTCAGAGTTCTGAGACAACATGACTCATTCTGGGGGAAGATGGGCGTTGCAGCTGAACAGACAACAGTCAGATCACAAAATGTCATTAGTGCCAAGCCGAGGAGTTTAAACTCTAGGCTGAAAGCTAATGGGAGCCTCTGGAGGCTTTTGAACAGAACCTGATGTCATGAGCCTTGCATATTAATAAGTTCTCTTTGGCAGTCAGTGGGCTGGATTAGAGGGGCCAGCCCAGAGGTGGGGAGACTGGCTCCGAAACTATTGCAGTTGCCTGGGAGAGAGAAGCAAGAGAGGACTGAAATGAGGTGGTGACTGTGGCACAGATGTGGACAGAGGGCAGAGTGAAGCGATATGGAGGACCCACTGGCTGATTGCATCTGCCCACAAAGTGCTTGGTAAATAGCTGTTGATTTAACAAGTCAATTAGAGCTGAGCCCAGATTGTACAGCAAAGTGTGTATCCCCTGGCATCCTAGGTGATACTATTGCACAAACAAACAGGTACAAGAGCATTTCTTTTCAGCTGAAGGAGGAAGGGGCAACAGGGAGAGAGGCAAACAAGAGGGATGGTGGGGAAGCTGGCTTCCTTTGTCCTGCGTGATGGAGAGAGCGCTCTGGTGAGAAGGGAAAGAAATGTGAGGTTCCCTTGACCTAGGAAGTGCCTCTCTGGGGGCTAGGGACAAGAGGTACTCAGAACGAGGTATAGGCCATTCTCCACCCTTCCTCTTCCACGACCTCCTTGCCACGTGGACTACAGGGCAGATTTGGTTTCCTGAAAGATTGGGCCGTTTGATCAGCAGGCATATGCACAGCAGGTCGGCAGCATCAGGGAAGATGCTGGAGACGCAGAAGTTGTTCAGGGACAATGGAACATGGCCAGAGTAGGAGACATTAGCTGACTGGTGCTTAAACGCAGAAGAGAGACCAGCCTCCCTCTCTTGGACTCTGAGAAGTAACTGGAGATCTTGAGGGCAGGTGGCTAAAACCTACTGTAACTTGGGCATCAATGTTAATATCACTTTGTTTGCACCTACAGGTCCATAAGGCCCAGGACCTTTGGGTTATAGAATGAATGATAGGTGACATGAGGCAGGTTTTGCTTGCTCATTCATTAAACAAATTTAACTTAAACAAAAAATTAAACAAAAAAACTTGAGCCTTCTCTGTGCCAGGCATAGTGCTACATGCTGGGCCTATAGTGATTAACAAAACAGAGATGGTCCCTGGCCCCACTGAGCTTATAGTCTAATATCCAACAGACTGGTATATGTGCTATTCAAGAAAAGCACCAGGAGTCTCAAGATAATCCAGTAGGAAGGGTTCTTTCAGATAGAGGTCAAGAAAGGACAATTTGAGAAAGTGACATTTAAACTGAAGAGGCAGCAAGAGGTATGAAGGTTTTGGGGACCCATCTTTGGGCATCTGGGGACGGAGAGAAGGCCAGTGGGTGGAGCATGGCAGCAAGAAGGGGAGGGGTGCAGAGGAGGCTGGAGAGGGAGGCAGTGCGAGACTTCACAGGGCCATTATCAGGACTTGGATTCAAATCCAAGTGCATTGACAGGGGAGTGACGTGATCATGCTTGTGTTTTACAAAGGTTGCTCCAGCATCCATGTGAATGGACTGGGAAGAGAGAGCATGCAGAGAGATGTGTCAAGGCTTATTCAGTTGCCCAAGGGAGAGGTGATGGTGGCACAGATATGGTGTTGGAGACACGTGGAGGATCCTGAGAAGGATCGAGGCAATATGTTTTACCTGTGACCTTGTTTTGGTCTACACAGCCTGAAGTGTTAACTTTATTTTTTATTTTATTAAAAGAATTTTTTTAATGTTTATTTTTGAGAGAGAGAGAGAGAGAGAAAGTGAGAGAGAGAGACAGCACGCAAGCAGGAGAGGGGCAGAGAGAGGGAGACATAGAATCGGAAGCAGGCTCCAGGCTCTGAGCTGTCAGCACAGAGCCCAACGCCAGGCTCGAACCCACGAACCATAAGATCATGACCTGAGCCGAAGTTGGGCGCTCAACCAACTGAGCCACCCAGGTGCCCCTGAAGTGCTAACTTTAGACAAGGCAAAAACAGCAAGTATTTGCCCATGCCGATCAGTCCCCACTGTGACCTGTTCTGCTCTGGGTGAGTGAGATCTAACCATGCCCCTGTCACATGGGCCATCCCCCTCCCTCTGAGCAGGTCCACACCTGATGCCAGTCCATTTTATGTTCAAAGATTTCCTGAGAAGGAAGTTTCACAACCTCTGTAACCTCTGCTTACCTGTTTGTATTTCATCTGAATGCCTCTCACCCTAAAGTTGCTTGATTCTTGATAGAGAGGAAGACGCTGACAAAAGTCACCTGGGCTGTCAAATATGAATGACGTCATAGTGACAGCTCTGAATCCTGTCTCTGCTCAACGTGACTTATTTGTGAGCAACACAGAAAAGTGCCTGAATATCCCGAGAAAAGGGATGTAATTAGATTAGTGTAGCTTTTCAGTTCACTGTCAAGGTCTTTGCTCTTGCTACTTAAAGTGTGCTCCGTGGAGTAACATCACTTCAGAGCTTGGTAGAAACACAGGATGGAATGAGAATCCACCCTTTTCCACACTCCCCGGGCAACTCACAGGCACATTGCTTTTGAGAAGCACTGTCTTAGGTCACCCTCAGGCCATCTGAAAGTGGGTGGGCAGTGGCAAGTACCAGGTATTTGACATGCAGTGAGCCTCGGCAAGGCTTTCGGAAAATCGAACTGGTTCAGCAAGAACTAGGCTTTCTCTGGAAGTTCCCTGCCCCCAGGTCACGCAGAGCATTTCAGCCGAAGTCAGAGAGACAAGGTGTTGTTTCCCTGGTTGTGTTGGGGCTGGAAGGAGTGCTGAGTGGATGGGAAAAGCTGTGAGGAAGAGGGCAGCTTCTCGGGTGCTTCTCCAGGCAGCACCAGAGGCCCATGGACATTGTTTCCCAGTCCCCACAAGTGTGCGCAGCTTGGTCCTTGTCCTCTTAGCCAGGTCCCTAGCTCGCTGTGGGTGCTTTACGATGACGCTTGCTTCCTTCTGAATCAAGCCACGTGATGTGCAGGATGTTTGAGCACCTCGATTAAAGACTCGGGCCAGGGTGAAGCGGAACATCCGGTTCCAGGGGTTCCGGAAGCCCTGCCTGCACTGCGTGGTCAGCCTCTCCGGGCCAGTGACCCCTGCCCCCCGCTGGAGAGGTGTGTGACACGGACACGGGGAAAACAAGAGCGCCGGTCATAGCACTGCTTTCTTGAGAAGCGTTTCAGGCACAAAATCCAGGCCAGAACCAAATCAGCTCCCTCTCTCTTCACTGGGGCTGGTCCTCCCACATAATCAGACAAATGGATGAGGTTTGTGGGCTGTTTAAAGCATATGGTTTGTAAATACTGTAAAATCAAACATCACTTTTGGCTTTTATTTACTGTAACATGTTCACATTACCTAGCACCGAAATAGCTTTGAGGTCTTCTCTGCCTTGCTTTTCTTTCTCCCTGTTCGTTCTTCTCTGTTCCTGTGGCGTCTTGGGCCCTGCCTTCCACGGCGCTCGTGGCTCTGCTGTAATTCCTCTTTCCCCACCTGCTCCATCCCCCCCTTCCCTTGTCGCTGGCTGACTGGTACTCCCTAGTCTTCCTCGCCTGTCCCACTTACCATCTTGCACCCTTTGCCTCCCTTTGTGTCTCTCACGATGCTCCTTGATCTTTTGAAACATCTCCGCTACCTGTCCCTTTCTGTGCTTTGATTTCTAAAGGCTGCGAGCCAGATGCTCCTTACTGTCACTTGACCCCCCCTGCCTCTCTATTTTCTCTTCCTTCCCAAGACTCGCCACGGAGTGCCTTCTTTTTCCCTTTTTTTTTTTTTTTTCTAAAGGCAACACAGGGACCACAGAATCATAGAATTCAGAGTCAAAGGGACACAGCCTACATTACCCTGACAGTTGCTTCTAAGCCAGAAACTCTTTCTTCTCCTCCTTTCACTCTCAATAATGGCTGCCCCCATCACTCCTTAGAGCAAGAAGGGCTGGGGAAGAAGACAAAGGAGCAGGCACACCTCACCCCCCCATCATTCTCCCTCACCAACACGTGCACCCCACCCTTTCACTCGGGCCTCAATCATACACACACACACCCTCAGGGCTCTGGGTGCAGATGGGTTTGCTCCCAGCCTCCACCAAAACACTTGTTTCCTTCTCCAGTGTCCATCCTCCCCAGGCATGCGGGTCTGTGCTCCACACCCCCGGCTGAGCCCAAAGAAACACAATTCTATTTTGAGGTGGCAGGAGAGAGGGTGGCAGTGGGGTCCCTCTTCCCAGGTGCAGCTCTTGGGTGGAGGTGGGGGTGGGGGATGCCAGCGATGACCCTACAGCCAGATCCAACAGAAAGCTCCTGTCAAGGCCGGCTCCACCCCCTCCCCATCAACATTGCTAGTCAATGCTTTCGTGGAGTGGGCCCCCCTCTCTGCCACTGGGCAAAGCGTCCTCAAGACACAGGAAAACGAATAAGAGACAGGAAGAGACACCCTGGGGGCCATGAAACAAAGGCTTTAACACCCCGCATTCTCAGCCAGGGCTTCTCCGAGCACTTTACAGAATGTCAGATGCTGCTTTCTTGGCGTCCGGGAAAACATAGGGGACCCCCAAGTAGGCCACTGCGGATTTGTGCCAATCCCTCCACGTGCCGGCGCTGGGCTCCTCGCGGTGTCTGTGTCTCCGCAGCCGAAGGGAACTGGCGCTCCCGCGAGGGAGGAGGCCAAGGTCTCCGCCGCCGAACTCGGAGCTGGAGGCCAGCCTCGCCCAGGCCTCCAGGCACCCGCTGCTCCAGTCCCGTGTGGCTGCTCCTCTGGTCTCAACCCAGCAGTGCCCACCCTTGCGGAAGACGAGGGGCGCTGCCCGCAAAACCTCAAGGGGTGCGGGGCTCGGAGGTAAGCTGCCCCGTGCCCCCCGGGGCCGGCTGCACCTGTTGTGCGTCCAACGCCCCTCTGCTCCGTGAAAATTCCCAGGACCAGGAGGAAGCGGGGCCGTCTTAACCACAGGAAGAATTTCGGGGTCACGTCCCTACCTCCCCCCCAACACCCCAACTTTCCCCCTGCCTTCCACACGGCCGAGGGGAGAGCAGAAATAGAAGTATGAGTATAATTCTCCACCTGACTTCCTTTCATACCGACTAATGAATCAACTGAATCGCCAATAAATTACTGTTACCAAACGCATGTACACACGGGCGCGTGCGCGTGCGGACACGCACATACACGTACGGAGGTGTAGTTCCGGCTTTTCTTCCCTGCCCCCCTCTCCTGCAGGCCGCTCCAGACCAAGGTCCCCGGGCCCAGCCGAAGGGCCTCATCGCATCATGGGGGCCACGTAGTTGGCGGGGAAGAGGCCTAGCTTGTTGTGCAGGCGGCCGGTCCACCAGGCCGGGTTCGAGCTGTCCAGGACCTCCACCACCTCTCCGCAGCGGAAGCCCAGCTCGTCATCCTCCAGGGCCTCGAAGTCGTACAGCGCCCGGGCCCACCGCACTCGCTGTGGGGGGAAGCACAGAGGGGGGCCCGCTGAGCCAGGGCGGCCGGGCCTGGTCACAGGGAGGGGGTTCTGTGCCGAGACAGCGTCCTTCCCCGAAGGCTGCCTCGCGGCTCCCGGGGGACGTCCCAAGCGCGGCAGCGTTCTCCGGACGCCGAGACCCCGGACTTCCCCCCACGGAGACGTTACTTTCCGAGGCCCCGAGAGCATCCTCGACAACTACTCTCCCTGCATCATAGGTGGTCTTTTTCTTCCCTTCGGGGGACAGAAAGGATGGCAGCGTGCCCAAACGGACAGCCCGCGGTGCTAGCGCAACCGACGCAGGCGGATGGCAATCAAAAAGGCGACAGGTCGGGGCGCCTGGGTGCCTTAGTCGGTTAAGCGTCCGACTTTCGCTTAGGTCATGATCTCGCGGTTCGTGGGTTCGAGCCCCGCGTCGGGCTCTGTGCTGACAGCCAGCTCGGAGCCTGGAGCCTGTTTCAGAGTCTGTGTCTCCCTCTCTCTCTGACCCTCGCCTGCTCACGCTCTCTCTCTCTCTCTCTCTCTCTCCTAGAAATAAATAAAACATTAAAAAAAAAAAAGGCGACAGGTCTCCCTCCGCTAGAGGCTCCTAGCCGGAGCCAGGACACGGCAACGCCCTGCGGCCGGACAGAACACCAGGCCAGGACCGCCTCTGCCCGGGAACTCCCGCCCGCCCTCCCTTCCTGGGTTCCCAGTGCCTCCATCCTGAGCTCCCAGCGGGGTGCCTCTCTCTCCCGGAGGACCGACCGGTTCCCGAGGTGCCCCTCTTGCCGCCTTCACGGAGCCCAGCGAGGGCAGGTTCACGTACCCCGGCCGCTTGGAGCTGCACTGGGTCTGTGTGTCTCCGGTGCATGAGGGCGGCGTTCATTTCGCTGGCCACGCCCACGCCACAGTGCCCGTCGTTTATGTCAAGGCTGCCTCCCCGGCGATCCTACAAACACAGGGAAGGGGGGACCCGGTCACCGCACCACGTCCCTCTCCGGGCTGCCCAGCGCCTCGCTCGGGTGCCATGGACACAGCCAGCGTTCCGAGAATACTTGCTGCAGATGACAATAAGCCCCAGCTGATGGGGCGAGCGGGAAGGATGGCAAAGGGGCCTTCCGCTGTGAAGACCATGCCAGATCTCATTCATTCAGTCAAAGAGTATTTATCAGGCACCTGCCCGCCTGTCTAGTGCTGTCCTGATCACTGGGGATTTGTAGCTGGAAAGAAAAGGTCCT
Organism: Crocuta crocuta; assembly: GCF_008692635.1. Lineage (NCBI taxonomy): Eukaryota > Metazoa > Chordata > Mammalia > Carnivora > Hyaenidae > Crocuta > Crocuta crocuta. The sequence goes on along the minus strand of NW_027529175.1, from coordinate 750,529 downwards.
TGTCTTCATGGAGGGTCAGTTTAGAGGGGGAACCATACACATTTAAGTGATAACATGACCCGAGAGAATGTCTAAGTCTGCCAGGGAAATCAGGGAAGCCTTCCTAGAGGAGGTGATACGTCGAACTCCAGCTTCGAGGAGAAGAAAGATCAGCCAGGAAAGGGCATTTTAGGCCAAGGAAACATCATACCAAAAAGCCCCCCCCCCCCCCCNNNNAGACCATTCCGGTAACTAAAGATAGTGCAGTGTTGCTGGAATGCGTGTTTGCTCTGGGAATGGGGAGGCGGTGAGGGTGGGGAGAGGCTTAGGGAGAGGCTCTGGAACTGAGGCTGAGGAAACAGCTCACAAAGGGCTTTGTGTGCCCTCCTGAGGACTCTAGGGATGTGTTATCTGGCTGTATTGTCCGCCTCGGTAAGCGGCGCCAAATCCCATTTGGAACAAGGCAGGGGATAAAGAAATAAATAAATAAATAAANGTGTGTGTGTGTGTGTGTGTGTGTGTGTGTGTGTGTGTTTTCCCGCAGGGAGCCAACGAATTCGCAGAGACTTCTTTGCCAAGAGCAGTTCCTATACCACATTATCATACTGCTGCCATCTGGGAGGTCCCGGATCCTCTTTACGAACTGCGTGAGCCCTGACGGGGCTGGGCCTCGCTCTGCCCTCCGCGGCCCACCCTCCCGGGACCACCGCAGACCCCCAAGCCCGGACGGCGCTCTCTGGCGCTGGGCGGCCCGAGCCTTCCCCTTCCCTACCTCACGGTGCCCACGGCGGCGTTCTTTTGAGGTACCTGATAGAAGTGGGGGTGCTGTAGATGGCGCTGCTGCTGGGGCGGTGCAGGGGGGTACTGCGAGGGCGGGGTCGCTGGATGATCCGACAGCTTCCGGTTCATCGAGGGCCGGATTTCTTCCCCCACAGCCCCGCTGAGGTGCGGGCCTCCCTGGGGCCTCCGGTCCAGGCTGTTGCCCCGGTGACCCTGGGAGAGCATGAAGGTGACGCGGTTGCATCCTCCTCCCCGAACTCCCGGCCCCACCCCAGGCTTCTGGCAGCTGCTTCCAGACTTTGCTGGAGAGACAGATCCGAGAAACAGGGGGTGGCGTGCGGGCAGCCTAAGGACAACCGTGGCGACGCGGGGGCCCTCGCAGTTTCAAAAGCGGCCTCCACAGTCTCAGATTCTCCCACGGTGGGGCTTTCAGGCCTTTGGTTCTCCTGCCACGTGCTACCCAGCCGGTGCCTTCCTAAAGGCTTGTTTTCCTCTGTGTAAATATTCTATTTCACGGACGCGGTGCCACCCCTGCTTATTGCATGTTGCCGCGCCGCGGGACAGCCTGCTCTCCCCATAAGCTCTGCTATTGACGTTGCGTGATTTTGAACTGTCATGTGTAGCCTGGTCGTAGGGACCCGAAGAGCAGCCCTCTTGCAGCACCATGGAAACCAGGCCCGCCGCTGGGGCTGCTGGGAAGGAGCAAGGCTGTCTGCTTAGTGCCGCCATAGCCTTGCGACTGGGAGGTCCTTTCTTGTTATTTTCATTTAGCAATTACATAGGGCCCTCGGCTTCCTGTATGCAAGACACTATTCTAAGCGCTTTATTTATTTATTTCAATTTTTAAAAAGCTTTATTTATTTGTTTGGAGAGAAAGAGTGCCCACGAGTGAGCAGAGGGAGGGGCGGAGAGGGAGGGAGAGAAAGAATCCCAGGCAGGCCCCGGACGCTGGCCTCATGACCTGAGCTGAAATTATGAGTCGGATGCTCAACCGACTGAGCCTCCCTGGCGCTGTTCTAAGTGCCTTACAGATATGGACTCGCTTAATCCAGTTGAATGCACTTTTATGCTAACTCTTTTAGCTCTGCATGCACATCCTAGTAAATTAATACCTCTGTCTGTTTCTTGATTAAAATAATTCGCAAGGTCTTAGTTAACCTTTGTTTTTCTTTCTGAACTTTTATGGGCACTTGCTGGGAACACCTTTTTTTCCCTAGAACTGTCACGTCTCAAGCTTACAGTTAACCAATTACCTGAAACGGTTTTCTCAGCTTCCCTGGGGCACGTGTTGCTTTGAAAGTCTCATTGCCTTTTCAGGTAACTTGTTTTCTGGGATTTCAACGGTTTCAACTATTCTAGAGAATGCTTCTTTCTGTAATACCCATCTCTTTCCTATAACCGTGTCGTTTCCTTTGAAAGATATTTTGTAGTGTGTGTGTGTGTGTGTGTGTGTGTGTGTGTGTGTGAATTTACCTACAGGAGGCAACTTAACGTTTCCCTGGCGCTTGCACTATTGTCCAGATCCTATGGCAAGTGCTATCACTATATTATCTCATTTAATCCTCATGACAGCCCAGTGAGGGACGTGTTCTTTTCTCTCCATTCTACAGATGAGAAATCTGATACTCAGAAAGGTTTTTTAACTTGGCTAGGTAACAAGGATAGTTAATGATAAAATCAGGATTTAAAGCTAGATTTGTCTGATGCATTTTCTATTAAACTAATACTCTATGGGCGCCTGGGTGGCTCCGTTGGTTAAGCATCCAACTCTTGATCTCAGCTCAAGTCATGATCACACAGTTTGTGATCATGTGCTGACAGCACTAGGCTCTGCACTGACAGCACCGAGCCTGCTTGGGATTCTCTCTCTCCCTCTCTCTCTGCCCCTACCCTGCTCTCTCTCTCTCTCAAAATAAATAAATACAGCTTAAAAAATAAGTTATTAAAAATATTTTATATTCCATAACGTTCCAAGAGCAAGGATTCCAGGTCCAGTTTTTTTTTTTTTTTCCTCCAACACCCCCACCCTCCTTTCTGGGACAAAGCTCTACCCACCGCCTTAGTCCTAGACTCCAAGCTGTCCTCCAGCATCCCTGTGTGTGGCCTCCTGGCCTTCATCTTTGAGCAACTCCTAAGCTAGGCTGAAAGCTGTGAAGTAGCAATATTTATAATAACAAAATTAAGCATTTACCGTTAAGAGCTGATGTTCGCTAAGTGTTTGTAGCATTGTTTGGAGCGATGTAAGGAAGGGGATACATTATCTTCTCCAACCTTTACAACCATTCTATGAGCTAAGTGTCACCATCATTCTGGTTTTATGGATCAGGACACTGAGGATTGGACAACTTTCCCAAGTCACATGGCTAGGAAGTGTTAAGATGAGATTTAACTGAGATCTGACCTTGGAATTATTCTGTCTTCCAGAATACTCAGAGGCCATGCCCATCAAATGCACTGTCTTGACAGGTCACATAGAACTCCCGCTGCCTAAAATCTCCAGACTTGGGCTGATCGGGGCCCGAGGTGTACCTGATCCTCTCGGGTTCTATCCCTCAGAAAGATCTGCTTCTGTTTGGAGATGGAGGTCGTCCTGTAGTACTCCACCAGCTTATTTAGAGATGGAAACTTCTCTGTCCACAGGAAGTAATTACCCTTGTTGTCTCTCATGACCTTGAAGTGCTGAACATCGTCCTCATGCCTAGATCAAGGAGAAGCCACACTGTACATTACATCACGACTATGTCCCCACCCCCCAAGGCTGACTACAGCCAGGGTGTTGGAGTTCTGGTTGGGCAGGAAAGGGAAACGCAAGTGCCTGCCCATCCAGCGGCAGGTGGGGCTGGCCCAGGCAAGTTCTAAGGGGGGATTTGTGGGAGGGACCGCCCAGGACACAGGCTGTATTAGAAGGGATTTTTACATCAGCAGAAGATAATCTATCTTCAGACGCCGGAGCCGACCTTTCATGAGAAGAAAAAGTTTCAGGGGCGCCTGGGTGGCTCAGTGGTTAAGCTGGTTAAGTGTCTGACTCAGGCCATGATCTCACGGTTTGTGGGTTTGAGCCCCACATTGGGATCTCTGCTGTCAGCACAGAGCCTGGAGCCTGCTTTGGATCCTCTCCTTCACCCTTGCCCCCTGCCCTTCCCCAGCCTGTGCTCGCTCTCTCTCGCTCTCTCTCAAAAATAAATAAACATTAAAAAAAATTTCTTTAAATAAACAAGGAAAGAAAAAAATGTGCCAAGTGCTTTAATGACTACAAGGTTAAGGGCTCTTTACAATGTTTGTTTGAAACATGGCAATCCCTGAGCCCTGTACTAAGCTAAGAGCTCTGACAAGACTCGGAGGGAGGAGTTTTTCACCCTTGTTACCTTTCCATTATCAGAAATACTTTGGACCAGGTCGCCCATAAACTAGCTCTGGACAGTAAGAGACCACCTTGAGAAATTGGTCACAATCGGTTCTCTATAGATCTCCTGGTCTTGGTTTATGTGTTGCATAAATAAGGCTACAAAAGATTTTGAACTTTTAGGGGAGAAAAGTTATATAGCCATGCAGTGTTTTCATTGGGAAGGACCTGTGAGATTGTTTAGCCTTGTGTCCATGTTACAGATGAGGGGGGACACTGAGGCCCAGAGAGATAGCGGGGCTCAGCCAAGGCCACCGTGAGGGAGTGGCAGAGCCGAGGCAAGAACCTCGCTCTCTGATTGATTCCAGCCTAGTGAATCGGGCCTGTCTCACCACGCACACATGCTGACTTCTTTTAGATAGGCACTTTTTGGCACCAGCTGGAATCACAGTGATGGGAAATATTTGCACCAGGATTGGAGAAATTGGATTTTATTCATCTGGAAAGGGGGAGCTTGGCCTTTGCTAAAAGCTCAGTTAGTCATAGCTCAATTTCTCAGTCTTCCTCCATCACCAAGGCCTTCTCTTTTGGGTGTCAAGTTTATTTGTCAAGCAGATACACGTTTATGTCTAAAAATATACTAGTGATAGGAATTACCTGATCCAACAGAAAGGTCACGAATTTAAAGACAGTCGGAGAGTAAAGATACCTCTAAAGGTTAGTTCAGGTTTCTTAAAGATGGAATCCGTGGTCCGTGTTCAGAGGGGACAGGAATTTTGACTGGTCTTCAGTCTCATCGTACGTGCTGGGCTCTGCTCATAGCCAGGTGAACCCATGCAGTGACCTCTGCTGGACTACCCTGGGGTGGGAACTGACTTTGCAATCACTGCATGGCCTTCCCCTGGGAGGTGGCCCCTAACAGATGCTTTCTTCACTCTAATAACACATGGCTTAATTCCTAGTCATTACTCCTCACATCTGTGTGTGGAGGAGGAAATATTCTTGTGATATAATTATTCATCCACCACCTCTTAGGCAAAGAAACAGAGAGAGAAGCTTTAACCCTTTCTCTCTCATGAGCTGAGAGGATTGGATGTCAGGCCGCTGGTCACGTGCGCCCATGGAGAAGGGAGTGGCTGCACCAATGTGCCAAGTTCCAAGAGGGGCAGAGAAAAGGGTGTAACTCAGGGCTCCGGACTCCAAAGCCTAAAGTGTTTTCAGACCCTTAACAAATGCTAAGTGATAGAACTACAATTAGCTCTTAACTATCTTTGCATGACAGAAAGCAGATGTATGAATAAATAAAAATGATTTGCTTTGGAATATATTATGCTACATTTCTGCAGAAGATGTAATCATGATTATGGTGATAGTCACAAGGAGCTGCAATGGTGATATTCACAAGGAGCTGCAATGGCAGAAGTCAAGGCTGACCTTTTTGGAGAATTCACCTTAATGGAGGAAATATAAGCCTTAATTTCTAGCTGAAAAGCTAGAGTCCACTTCATGCAAACCAAAGGCACCAAGAGATGCCCTTCAAGGTAACCATTCACCTGGTCCAGTCTGTAATCAAGGTTCAGATTTAAACCTTAAGAAAGAGGTCTGATTGTAGGATTTATCAATAGAGCAAAATTGCATTAAGACCTGACAAATTTAGAATTTGTGATACATCAGTGTAGGCCTGAGCTAAAATTTACTACTGCCTAAGCTGTGAAGAAAAAAAAAAAAAAACCCAACCCAAAACGTTTCAGTTAGGGAAAATTAAGAGTTTAAACAAGATTGCAAGGGTAAAGCTAATGAGACCAATCTATTTTTGAGCACTTTGGAGGCATATGTGCATATAAATGGTTGACCCATTATCTGTAAGTCCTTCCTACCTATTCCTTAAAATATCCATTCTTCCTAAATGGTAAAGTGGCCTGTGTTCCTTACCCGAGGTTGGATTCATGCACGTAAAGCACTAATGCTGTGTGCCTTTCAAAGTGTATTGAAGAATCTGGACCAACATTTCCTGTCAATGAACTTGACAGCCAGTCCCACCACACACATCTCCTCGTGTGGAAATCAGCATTCATTTGTGCACTTTCACATGCAGCCACCACGCCTGATATGGGACTTGCGATTCCAGACAGGCTGACCACATGCCGTGTGCTCAGACTTCGGGTTTCTGAGTGTGGAGCTGTGTCATGTTTATGCCTGGACTGACTCACTTCCTCCCAGGCGCTGCACATGAGCGAAATTTTGCTGCTACGGTCCCTCACCCCAGGTCTCCTCGGCTCCCATCTGCTGCGGTCCGTTTGCTGCTTTACAGTGTGTTGTGGTAGCCTTTCTTTTTGTGCAACCACGTACAACTACCTGTGTCCCCTACAGCAATGGCTTGGGATTTTAATTGTCCTCGGGGCCTTCTTCAGACGTATATCAGTAGTTAGAGAAAGGGTTCAGATTCAAACCTCAAGACAGATGTGGACAACTGGGAATTCTCCCTTCCTTCTGCCCCACTTCCTTGCATAAATACTCATCAAACACCTACTGGGTACAAGGCACTGTTAAAGGCACAAAGATGAAATAGAGTAAAACCCTGTCCTTCTAGAAGCACTTAGGCTGCAAGGGGAAGCAGACGGACATATACATAATTTGGCCACAAACCAGCATATTGAAGAGTTATATATCTGTGTCACGGGAAGGAAATGAATGGCAGCCCAGCTGATAAGATGCCTGGGCCGCTTGGCCACCATACTCCTGAGCAATAAGTCACGTTCAAGGGTTCACCTCACGCGCGGCCTTAGCAGTCTGGGTTGGGAGTGGCCAGTACCTGACGGAGATGGAGAAGTCCCCCGGGGAGCTCTGGCTGGCCCGGATGATGAAGAAACCAACCTCCTTGCCCATCAGTAAGTTCTCTGCCTGGTGTCGCGAGAGGCCTTCGTGAAACCATCTATTAGATGAGATAAAACCAGAGGAGCGTGGTGAGGTGCCAGAATACTGGTGGGGAAGGGGAGAAGAGATGACCCAAAGGGACAGAGGCCGGGGACTCTGGCCAGTGGAGAGCAGAAAGAGGCCAAAGGGGGGCCGGGGCCTCTGAAACCAAACACATGCTCTAGGCGGTTTTCAGGCGAGGCAAGGGAGTGTCCCCCTGACGCACTCCCTTTGTTCCTTCCCTCTCTCGCGCTGGGAAAACCTGAATCATGGAAATGTGCCACTGCACCAAAATGGGACAGTGTGGGAGTGACTCACTGCGGGAAGCGGCCGCCTGCTGGCAGCTATGTGAGAGAGCTGCAGGGACAGATGATGAGCCAGGAAGACAGAAGCCCCTTCAGACTCTGGGGGGTGGCGGTGGGGGGCGCGGAGCTGGGAAGCTGGGAAGCTGTGGGCTTGAGTCCAGGCTCAGAGCCCAGGGGCCCCTGTGATCCGGGTGGCGTGGAGCAAGGCTAGCAGCAGCCAGAGAGCAGTGTCTACACAGCCAGCTCCGGGGCCCACCTCCAAATCCAGGAAAACAATCTTTACAGGGGAAAAGAAGAAACAGGGGAGAAACTCCTCTTTCAGGGGAACAGTCAGGGTGGCAGGCAGCCTCTGGACGTGTCGCGGCAGGTGGCAGAGCACGTGTGAAGAAGGCCAGGAGCTGCCACGGAGGCAAGGCAAGCAGTGGCTGCAGCCTCAGGGCAGGAGGCCAGAAACCTCTCAACCACAGAAGAGCAAAATGAGTGTTTGCAATCCCTCAGCGGCCCTGAGTGGGACGGGTCCCGTTTCCTCAAGGTGGCTGCTCTATGGCTGCCCCTGGGGGCTGGTATGTGTGTGCCCGTAAGGTGAATGGCCAACAGGCTGTGGATTCCTTTGTGAGCGATTCCCTATGCTCTCTGGAATTTAGGAAACTGGACTCCTTATTCCAGACCTGGTACTGCAGGGGAAGGTTCTTTGGGCTCTGGGGGGCTGGAACAGAGGGTTTCTGGCGGTCATCTGCCTAGACATCCTGCCAGAGTATCAGCCATGCTCTGCTACGGGGCTGAACGAGGGACCGCACACCACAGCTTTGGCCTTGTGCAGGACATGTAATGAGGCCGGGCAAAGGGGCCGGGCCACGCTCCACATAGCCATCCCTCAAAGGAAATATTTTGGAAGAGGCAGCCAACAGTTAGGAGATTGTTTAGAAAGTACACACTATGGGGCTCCTGGGTCAGTTAAGCATCCGACTTCGGCTCAGGTCATAATCTCGCGGTTTGTGGATTCAAGCCCCGCTTGGGGCTCTGTGCTGACAGCTAGCTCAGAGCCTGGAGCCTGCTTCCGATTCTGTGCCTCCCTGTCTCTCTGACCCTCTCCAGCTCAAGCTGTCTGTCTCTCTCTCTCAAAAAAAAAATAGAATATTAAAAAAAATTATTAAAAGAAAGTCATTAGTGAAAGAGGAGAAATAATGACCCACAGTTCATGAATTTGAGCCCTGTTTTGGGCTCTGTGCTGACAGCTCACAGCTTGGAGCCTGCTTCCAATTCTGTGTCTCCCTCTCTCTCTGACCCTCCCTTGCTCATGCTGTCTCTCTCTCAGAAATAAATAAAACATTAAAAAAATTAAAAAAAAATAAACACTAATCCTCTGATTGGAGTTTGACACGTGACTTCAAGACTTGCAAAAACGTCCACATGTTAAGCGAGTGGTTCGGGTTATGTTATGACGCATCGTTCCAGAGCTATTCATTTGCTCATTCAACAGTTTTTATCAAATATCTACTAGGTGCTGACCTTCTTCTGGGCACTCAGGATACAGTCGTGAGCAAGGTGAACAAGAACGTTTGCTGCCATGGAGTTTATATTCTATCATACTAGACAATGGGACCCGCCAGCAGACCCCGTCATTCACTGTGACCTTGGCAAAAAGGTTTCCATGGGGGGAGAGAAGTTAGAGATGAGAGCGCACACAATTCTTTTGAAGAAGCTGGACGGGGACATGGGATCAAGAAGTTTTTGTTTTTGTTTTTGTTTCTTTTTTGGTAAGATGGGAGCAAGTGCAGCAGCTTTGCAGACGGGGATGACCTC
>NW_027529175.1:592611-740648 GCF_008692635.1 Crocuta crocuta | reverse complement strand
AGGCACAGGCGATTCTTACCAAACAGCTGCAGGAAAAGCAGTGTCTGAGTAAGTTGCAGGAGGTGGGAGGAGGCAGTGAGTCAGGCAGGGGGGTGGGGTGGGTAGAGGGGCTTTTCCGTTGGCTTCGTCATCCCAGTGACCCTGGAAGGAAGGCCCTGAGCCTAGAGTGCGGTGGGGGAGGGGCTGGAGGCAGGAGGAGCGGGAAAGCGGGAGGTGGTCATGGAGAGTGGTCATTCTGTCGGTTCGGTTCGGTTGTCCGGCCTGGTTCACAGGAGAGGTGTTACCGCACCACACTAGGGTTGCCAGTACGCTTCGGGTGTCTAACAGACCTCCACTCTTGGGGCTAGACCGTGACTCTCACACAAGACTAGATGTCTATCTAACCTTTGTGGTCAATTCTTGAGACGAACGAGTCCCCAGTTTCCATTTTTTTTTTTCCTTTTTAGGAAGGGAATTTCCTCTTTCCCTCCACTTGGATTGTTCTCACTGGTTTGAGCACGGTTTAGGGGAGGCAGGGAGCTGTGTGGGATCCCTAGTGAGGACTGAAGAGGTTGGGAGGGGTGAAGTACTCTGAAGAGGCAGTTTTTGGGGGGGGTGTTGGGGGGGAGGAGGCGCAACAATGCCCCCCCATGGAATTCGTGGAGACCCTGTGATTGCAGTTATAGATGATTTTAGGTTATAAACCTAAAATAGGCAATACATGCACATGGTATAAAATTCTAAAAGGAATGCAGTGGAATGCAAATCTCCCTCCCACCCTGGCCTTCAGCTTTGTGGCTCCCTCTCCAGAGGCAACCAGTTTTGACAGTATGTTGGGTATGGATGGATAATTTTAGTGACTGCTGAAAAAGTAAGGGGAATGTGTGTGGGTAGGCCCGTGTCAGCAGGCTGGAAATACTTACTCAGGAAACTGGATGTCTATAAAATTCTTGGGCACGTATCCTTCTTGGCTCCCAAGCTCTGCCTTGAACCACTCTTCCTGGTTACTTAGGATCTACATGGAAGACAAGGAAGGACAAAGATTGTAAGGAGGGCTCCAAGAAGCAGAGGAAAGGGGCTGCAGGGCAAAGGACACCCTTTTGGATTTAGAGGGAAGTAAGCCAAAGAGACCACGCACGGGCTCCAGTGGGAAAGCCACAGGTTTATCTCTAGAGTTTGACTTCCTTGATCCCGCACTAGTTTCTGTCCACCAGTGCCACCCACACATGGGACCCCTCCATGGTGAGGCCTCCCACTCAGCACTCAGGGACTTCTCTGAAACCCTTTCTCTTCATATGTTGGAAACTCATGTGTCCCAGATCTCAGCATCCAAAGCTCCTCAATGGAGCAGGTGTCGAGAAGGCAAGAGCGGCCACTCCATGATTTTTCTTTCTTCTCTGCCCGGTAACCAAGAACCTTTTTGAAAATTTAATTTGTTCCTCTTTTTTTTTTTTTTTTAAACAAGCAAATTAAAACTTAAACATCCAGTGGGGCCAGCTTTGAAAACAGTAACTCTCTGTGTTCACACTCCATGTGTTTCACAAACAATTTGGACGTAACTCAAGATATTTGGGATGCCTTTTCTAAACTTACTTTTAGAGCCAATTCACAAGCAAAACCAGAAGTTCTGTCTCATTACTGTATGGTCCTTCTTTGGCTGTGACCCCAAATGCTATCGCTTCCCTTGATTACTCATATGACTCACCACATGGCTCTATGTGGCTTCTGGTTATTTCAGAAAATAATAGTTTCACTATTAAAAGACAAATATTTGCCCCATCCCCCACTGAGAATGTTTCTAAAGTATGTGGCACGGACTTGAACAATAATGAATATGGCAGAGCAAAAAAAGTGAAAAGAATGTCTTAATGATGTCATTGAGCCACTGAATTAGCCACGCAGGAGCCCTCCTGCTTCTGGACTTTGTATGAGAAGTAATGAATCTGCATTATTGTTTCAGCCGTATGTAAGTTTCTGTTTCTTGTAGCTGAAGATGCCTTAACTGATAGACATGCTACACTAAAGGGAAAAGCAAAAGGTGGGTAGGAAAGACTGCCCGGAGGAGAGGCCCTGGGGTTGCCCAGGCAACAGAAGGAGTTACCCAAAGTCTGATAGCACAGGAACTTCTGGGATGGGAGGAAGTGAGGTGCATTCTGGGAATGAAAGGCTTCCATCCGGTGGGAGTGTAGATTGTGGCCCCAGGGGCTGAGAGAGGGGAAACCAGAGGCATAGGCCCTGTGGCCCATATTGGAAAGTCTGGACTTCCGTCTTGAAATTTATGGAGAACCGCTAAAGGATTCTGGGTAGGGAAATAACACAGTAAGAATTACAGCCAAGAAAGCCCTGCATCAGAACATGAAGACGGGCTGGAGGGGGAAGGTCCAGGAAGGGAACGCAGCCATCCCGGCGAGAGGCAAATGGCTGTTTTAAAGGAACCTGGAAGCAAAATGCGCAGGATTTCGTGACTGTCCTTGGAACTAAGGGAGAAGGGGATTCTGGGAGGCTCCGGATTTTGCCCTTGGGAGACTGAGTGGGTGGTGGTGGCTTTGCTAATACATGAGGAGGAGCAGGTCTGAGGCACAACTCACCAGCTTCAGATTGCATGTGGGTGAATCCAAGTTGCCCCTGGGACCGTCTGAGGAGAAAAGCTCAGTGAGCCATCGAGTTGTGTGTGTCTGGACTCAACAGAGAGGTTGGGGCTGGCGTTGGGGATTTCTGAGTCGTCCTAAGGCAGGTGGAGTTGAAGTGTCAACCCACGGGTTTCTCTGTCCCAGAGATGGGAAGAGATGAAGACACCTAAGTAACTGATATTTCAAATATCACCCCCGAGATGGAAGAAAGGGGCCAGCACTCTGAGTTTGGAATTGAGAAGACTTGGTTTCCAGCTTGGCCCTGTCACCTGCTGTGTGACCTTCAGCAACTCAATTAGCCATCTCAAAAATGGGAACGGAGCTCTGGTACCTCGAAGTCCTTCAGAAAGTGTAACTGTTTTTTAAAATACAATTCTGCAGGGGCGCCTGGGTGGCTCAGTCGGTTAAGTGTCCGACCTCGGCTCAGGTCATGATCTCCTGGTTCGTGGGTTTGATTGAGTCCCACATTGAGCTCTGTGCTGACAGCTCAGAGCCTGGAGCCTGCTTGAGATCTGTGTCTCCCCCTCTCTCCCTCACTCGCACACGTGCGTGCTCCCTCTCTTTCTCTCTCTCAAAACTAACTAAACACTAAAAAAATTTTAAAACACAATCCTGCAAAATGTGGTATTCTTGGGAGGGAGGCCTCCATCTCTGAAGGATGTAGTAGGGTTTATAAATTCTTTAGAGTATTATATGTGTATGTTTTGAATTTAATCACTTGTTCTGAAGAAATAAAAGTGTGTCCCATATTTGAGTTCTAGAATTGCTGAGGACAAAAAACTTTATAGTTTCCAGCATCAAATATGACTGCTGGTATCACTAAGGACGCGTGGGTATGTGTATGCCGAGAGGGGGCGGGGTGGGGGGAGCAGAAAAATCTAGGTCAAAAAAAGCACTAGGAAACTCTGAGCCAGTACCTGGTATTCACACAAAGAACACAAGGATGTTTCACTCCATGCCTTCGCCCCCCAAAGTATGGCTTTGGAGTTCCTGCCTCCTATGCCGTGGGAGTGCGATGTTTGGGCTGGGTAGCAAATGTCAAATATGAAGGTGAGCAGGGGTAAGGTAAAAGAGGCCATGTGGAAATTGGCTCATCATGGTAAGAACCATCTTGGTGCTTAGTTCTCTGACCTGAAACCAGCTGTAATTTTAGTAATTGTGGCTCACACCCATCTACCTCCTGTAGCAACTGAAAGATTATCCCACAATGGCGGCCATTTTCCCCCACCACCTGGTGCTCCGTCTGCCTGAGATCATGTTCCCAGAGAGGTGAATTTGCAGGCTTTTTATGGTGTATAGAAGGCAAGGTTTTAAAAGAATCTCATTTTCTGCAAAGAAGAGTGTTTTTGGGGGGGAGGTGGTTTCCTTCTGCCGTTGTTGGCCGGGGGCCCCATACTTCCTGTTCTTCTCATCTCTCTGTCTGTTCCTTTCCCCCTATCTCTTGTCCCCATCATGAACACTCAAGCAAGGGGTTCAGCCTGAACACATGAGGTTTTACACTTCACTTTACTGTATGTTAATTCTTACAATGTTGCCTACGAGAATAATTTTCTGGGTTACATGGCCTGAGAATAAGTTAGACGTGGGAAGAGGACAAAATGTACAGTTGGGAGAATTTTAAAATCGGATGGAATTATAGCTCTTAGAGGCATAGCAGAAATCCGAAGTATTGAAGTTAATTACATGGGATTAACTCTTCATGATTTCAGGTCACTGTTTTAGTGGGGAGAAACAGGGTTGAGTTAGACATATTATAGAAGCGGGTAGAAATGGACTGGGTCGTTTCTTTGTTTTTGTTTTTAAACAGCGGCAAATTCGAGAGGGAAATGTTAAGTCTCGTGCTGCATGTAGCTGCAGGTCCAGGAGGTTGAGGCAGTAACATAAAATTATCTGACTCCTGACTTCAGATGTTTCCATCACAGGAGAAGCCGGATCAAGTCATTCGTCTGGAGTTCCCCATCCATCACCTTGTTCGTCATCTTTTGATCAGCATCTAGTGAGCACCTGCTGTTTGCACTTAGGTGCTGGGAATACAGAGATGAATAAGCTGAGGCCTTTGTCCTGGGGAACTCACAGTCTGGAGGGAGTTGGTTGGTGGTGCGCTAGTCAGACATTGTTTGTACCTTTTAGCAAAAAAGTCTGTTTAGTCTTTTAGCACCAAAAGTCTGGGATGAGAGAGCATCCCAGGAGTAAATTGCTGGGGCCGTCAAGAGCTGCCTTTGAAAGCAATGGCAAGATCTTGGGGGCTTTTTGCCCATCTCTGGAGTAGAGGGGCAGATGTTGCAGCCATACACAGAGACCCACGGGCAGGGCTAGTAACCACATGACACAGACATGCTGTGGGGTTCAGCCAACAAGCCCCTCTCCACTTTTCTTTCCACGAGTACAGCTGCAAGGAACAGAGTTTGAAAGGGAGAGGTTTGCCCTTCTGATGGAATTCTACATGAGCATGCAAAAATGCAATTTAACAATTCAAGCAATTTGTGCCGAGCACCTACTGGGGGCCGTGACTTGTGTGGGGTGCTGCTGGGAAGACACAGAGATGAACCCGGGGTGGTTCTGCTCTCCGGGAGCTCATAGATCAGTGGAGGAATCCACCACTCGTTCATTCAGCAAATATTAAGGAGGGTCAACTTTCTGCTGCTTTGGACACTGGGGCAGACCTGGCCCCTGCCCTCACAGAGCTTTGGCGCGTGGAACAGCCAACACAAATGTGGGCAATCAGGATCCCACAACCTCAGGGCAGTGATGAGCGGTGGGTGTACAGAGTGTGTAAGAGCGCAGAGGTTCGGCTGCTCGTAACTAACTGTCACGGGAGGGGAGACGATCAGCTCCTGGAATGAAGTGTGTTTCCGTGCCGTGGAAGAGCTGAAGAGGGAGTGTGGAGGGTTGGGGAGGGTTCTGAGGCAGAGAGAGTTGAATATGCGTGTGGAGGAGAAAGGCATTTGGAATATGGGGAGAGCCTGAGAAGCTCGGTGTATATATTGCAGTGTGCCCTGGACATTGCATACACAAGGGTGTGTGCATGTGCGCGTGCATGTACATTTGTGTGCACGCTCATGCACGAGAGCTTGGGGAGGTTGGGGAGTGGGCTGGGGCTGGGTGGCTTCACTTTCAATCAATTGGTAATGGGCAAGGGACTGACCCAAGGCCACACAGCTAGTCAGCTGGGATTCAGACTCAGATTTATCTGGCTCTAAACTCCTGCTCCTTTTTACTTCACCAGACACCTCTCTCGTGAAACAGGGGATTGCATGAGAGATCTCAAGAGAGAAAATTATTCAGGAGAGAGTACACGTTTAGGAGCAAGGCAGAGCTCCATTCAGAGGCAGAAGAGGGACAGACAGCTAACAGTGTTAAATTCTATAGGCGCTTTAGTAGGGTCATTATATTCCATATTAAGGAGATTAGTGGTGAACTTGAAGGGAGTGTTGAGGGTAAGAGGCAGTTTCCAGAAAGTTCCAGTGGACATAATCGGAAGTGAGGAAGTGGAGGCACCACCACAGGGAACTCTTACTGATGTTGGGAGCCAAGGAGAGGAAAGAAATCGGGAGGTAGATTGAGAAGCAGAGTTGAGGAAAATTGTTTTTTGTTTCTTTTTACTTTTCTGAGGAATAGGAAACACTTGAGCAAGATGTTAGGTGTTGTTTGCAATGGGAGATGAGGGGAGGGAGTTGGCCCGTTGGCCTCTTTTGAGGGAGGACACTGTATAGCGGTCGATCATCACATGGTCACAATATCCCATAGAGAAGGGAGGGACTGCTCACCGTGTGACAGATCCCTTGGTGACCTTGGTAAGATCCCACAGAAGTGAAGGTCATCTTTACCTGGGTGGGCAGCCCAAGCAACATTTTGACCTTGAGAACCTCCAGCATTGAAGGCACACTCTTCACAACTATATTACCAGATCTTGCAAAGTGAGAGCAGTTAGAAGGACGAATACTGGCGGTGTTCAAGTCCCAAACCAAGTGACTTTCCGAGTCAGCCTGTCACGTATTGACGAGGCTCTCACTACAGCAAATATGCTTCATAGCGGTGAGATGCTGGTGGGCCTCAGTGCTGCTGTGCAGGCTGAGGACTGGGAACCAGGATTCCTGAGGGTGCTCTGAGGCCAGGCAGGGGGGCATTAGCATCACAGACCCACCCACCCCCAAATGGCCCGCGGAAGGGCTTCTGCTTTTGCTCAGAATCGGGGTTAAGATGCGAAGCCTGCAAGTGTGGGGCATGGAATGTGGAAGTCCAAGGCTGCTTTGGCTCTGCAAGTAGCCACAACAGCTCAAGTGTGGGCATTAGGCAAGTTCTAAGGCGACCCTGAGCGGCCGGGTGTGCATGGACTCTGTTGGCCATGTCTGTTTCAGGTGTCTTTCCCCGCTGTCTCCAGCCCGCACCCTCAGTTGAGTTTCTGCCACACTAAACCTCACAAGGCTCACTGAAGCCGTGTGGGCTTGCTTATCTCTGAGCTTCGGGTAAACGTCCAACCCCCTTCCCTGCATTCTCTGACCACCGGTGTTGCTGCAGTTTCCTGCCACCCCATCTCTCGAGTGGGGTCACTTGTTCCCTCACCTGCGCTCCCTGAGCACTTAGACAGGAGCTTCTGTAAGAGCCCTTTTGGATGGACTTCTTTCCCCTTCCAGACCACGAGCATCTCAGGACAAGGATGGTGGCTTATTTCTGTCACCCACCCTGGTAACTGGCCCGGGGAGCCCAGAAGGAACCCTCTTGATTGAGGTGAATTTCTCTTTTTTGAAAGAAACTGTTTGCAGTTCTTATGAAACAAAGGCATGGGGCGGGGGTGGGGGGGCGTCTGGGTGGCTCAAGTGGGTTAAGCATCTGACTCTTGGTTTTCGTTCAGGTCCTGATCTCATGGTTTGTGAGTTCGAGCCCTGTGTCAGGCTCTGCATTCACAGAGCCTGCTTGAGATTTTCCCTCCCTCCCCGTCTTCTCTCTCTGCCCCTCATCCACTTGTTTTCTCTCTCTCTCAAAATAAATAAACTTAAAAAAAAAAAAAGGAACATAGGCATGGGTTGTTAGATGAACTCAGTGACCAGACCAGAGTAACCCAAACTCCCCACGGCTCCCCCGGCCCCACGTCACCTACCTTCAGAACGTCTCCGGTGTGAAAGCTCAGCTCATCCTCACCAGAGGCGGTGAAGTCGAACTTGGCAATGGCTTCCATGTTGTGACGGGAAGCTGGAAGAGAAATAATGTGTTCATTGTGCCTTTCTGTCCAGGGAAGGGCAGCAGAGCAGCGGGTACCTAGGAGTCTTAGCAGGTGGCCGGTGCCTGGTCGAAGGTCTCCAGGCCTGAGAGGGAGACCCAGGCGCACAGGGAGGGCTTTTGTGGAATTGCTGCAGGAGGGAGTCTGTGGGATCAGTGTCCCAGGGCTCCCTGAATCGCCAAACCCCAGGAGCAGGAAATGAAGGCCCGAGACGCCTTTCCCCTTTCATCTCCCTTTGCCTGTCTGGCCTGTCACCATTTCTGGGACATCTCTGTTTCTGGTTGATAAGGATGGAAGACTCACTATCATCTCTAACTTGGGGCCCGAGGGGCTGGAAAGACTGTTCTGTAAACATCATCCTGAGGCTGTCCCTTGGCGGCTATATTTAACCAGGCGGTGTTAATTAGACAGATGCCATTTTCCCTTTTACATCTGAATCATTTAGGAGCATTAGGCAGCATCAGCCTGTGGGGGACTTAGCATCTTTCCACATGGCCTGAGAGTGGAAAGCATTCTGGCTTCAGAGTCAGGGGACTCGATTAGTCAGATTCCTTACTGCATTATTATAGTGTAAGCCAAGTACATTTTGAAAGATACCATTCTAATACCTCTGAATTGAGGTAAAATACCCCCACCCCCAGTAATACGTGAGGCCTGTGTAAAATAAAAAAGTTAGCCTACATATGAAATATAGTTGTGATTATCTTAGGACACAAGGGGGCATGTAATAGAATGAGCAGAGCCCTGGCTTTGTTGGTGAATAGCTGAATGATCTTGTGTAATAACTAAACCTCTTGGAGTCTCAGTTTCCTTATCTGTAAAGTGGGGATCGTAATATTCAACTAACAAGGACGCGAGATTAAATTCAACAATAGACTTGGGGCGCCTGGGTGGCTCAATCGGTTAAGCGTCCGACTTCGGCTCAGGTCATGATCTCACGGCTCATGGGTTTGAGCCCCACATCAGGCTCTGTGCTGACAGCTCAGAGCCTGGAGCCTGCTTTGGCTTCTGTGTCTCCCTCTCTCTCTCCCCTTCCCCTGCTTNTTTCCTTATCTGTAAAGTGGGGATCGTAATATTCAACTAACAAGGACGCGAGATTAAATTCAACAATAGACTTGGGGCGCCTGGGTGGCTCAATCGGTTAAGCGTCCGACTTCGGCTCAGGTCATGATCTCACGGCTCATGGGTTTGAGCCCCACATCAGGCTCTGTGCTGACAGCTCAGAGCCTGGAGCCTGCTTTGGCTTCTGTGTCTCCCTCTCTCTCTCCCCTTCCCCTGCTTACGCTCTGTGTCTCTCTCTCAAAAGTAAATAACGAGGGGAAAAAATTAAAAAAAATTAAATAACAGACACAAAATGTTATACAAGATAAAACTAAGTAGTCTTTCTGTCTTTAAAATAATCGTATTGGAATGAATTTATCCTCAGCAGAGGGAGCCTGGCCAAAAAGAGCTCAGAAACAGAAAAAACCAGAAGAGTTTTCTTCTGATTTCTCCCATCTCTTATGAACGATCCTCTTTGAAAATCGGTGCTTATTCTCTAAGACCTGCAAGTCCTTTGGTTCTGTGCCAAGGCAGTTTGCTGTTGGGCCCATCTTGGAAGAAGTTCCTTGGAAGCAAAGGAACTTGCTTGGCATGTTGTTTGGCATTTATGTTTATCAGAATGTACCAAGGTCTCAAACCCTTTACGTCAGTGAACTCACACCTAATGACTTTCGATGACCAGTAAACCAGGACCACAATCACCCTCTCAGTGGGAATTTCCACCCAGTGACAAGACTTAGCCACTAAGGAAGGTGGCTGCCCAGTGGGGAGGGTGTGGCATGCAGAGATCAGGGGATTAATCACACAGTGGTGGCAGCAAATGGCTCGTTTCTCTGACTTTCCATGTTTGCTTGGTCTTTTAAGGCAATTCATAGAGATGACAAAAGATAGATATTAAGCAAAAAAATATTTCAGGAGCCCAAGTGAAATGTCATAGTTAACCGTCTGGGCTTTATCACCAGCCAAAATTTATTTCCAAACAACAACATATATATATATATATATACTTTTTGTATCCTTTCTTCAGGCTCTGTCCATCTAAGGCAAATTAAAATGGTGACCTAAGATGGCCCACTCAACAGGAAGGAGTATTCTGCCCTCCTCAGTGAGTGCTAAATGCTTTTGCTGATTTGCTTCACCCCGTGGCTCTAACATGAAAAGCTTCCCCTAATTAAGGCCTTGCTTTGAGTTTGCAGGAAGATGTGGTGTCTGTGGGTCATCCTCATGGTATCGACAGCAGATACTGGTCACCTCAGGAGATCAAGTGTCAGGTGAATGGTCCTGAAATCCAAGATCCCATTTCTATGCAAATTTACCTTAATAAGCAGGATGGAGACAAGAGGAGGGCAAATGGTAAACATATTAGAAAATCACATAAATTAGGGATGCAAAAAATATCCAAGGCATGCTCTAGATATGACCTTGAGCTTGGGAAGATCTTTCCTATGTTGCACGTGACTCGGATCCGGCCTGGGTGCTTGGACCAGGCTGGCCGTGTGTAACTTCAGTGAGAAGGCTGACGCAGAAGTAGTAGTGCTCCTGAGCTCCAGCTTTCTCTCTGCCTTCCCCCAGGAGGCAGGTGGTATGGGGAAGCCAACGACCCACTGGCCCATAGCAGAACTCCCCAGCTTATAATATTAATCCTGGCTCTGAAAACCCAATTAAACCAGGCCCACTCTTAATGAAATCAGTTTGAAAAAATTTGTTTGCGTCCCATTTCCATTTGTGAAATGAAATCTGTTCAGATGCTGTTTGGTGGGAGGGAGATGTTCAGGGGGGAGTGGGGTGTGTTCTGTTTTCATTCAAATCACGGGGCTTTGCAATTTCTCCCCTTGCATTTGCCACTGGGGTGGGGGAGGGCTTGGTCTTCTGTTTGATCACAAAAATCATAAAAATGCATGGAGATTTATATCCCATTTGTCTCTATCCTTTAGTTTTCCTTTTGAAAACTTTTAAATTACTGCCAAGGAAAAAGAAAGGTGAACTACCATATTTTTGCTCAGCGTTTATCCATTTGTTTTATGGATACAATACATACTGCATCCATTGATGCCAGCCACCTCAGGAATTCAAGAACGCGACAGAGCCTTCTAGCTACTGTGTGCTGCTACAGTGCTTCTAACCTCAGGGGGAGATGAAGAGAGAGACGTCTCTTTAAATAACCTCACAGACAGATTAAATGTACGTTTCCTTCCAGTGATCAGCTCTAGAAATGGCTGCAGTGCTACCTGCTAGAGAATGTGAACTTGAAGTGACAATTTCCGGGGGCAGTCAAGCCACCTCCAACAGCCTCCCCACCCGCCGCAAGCCCGTTGATGATGCCGTTTGCCCAGGAATCCTGCCTCAGAACCGTGCCCTTAATGCCAGCTCTGCTTCTCACCCTCCCTCTGCGTCTCTCTCACTTTGCCCCTGTATGGATGGCGCTCAATATCCATTAGCAGCCCTGTGACACAGATCTGCTGTGCCGATTGGGAGCACCACGAGGCTTCCCTGTGCGTGTTTTTCTCTGCCCTTGCATTTCCATTTGGGCTTCTTTTACCACCAAAACACCTGACAACCACTCAGGCTTACATACCTGGAATATTTGTCTACTTCTAAGATAGAGTCACCGCAGAGGATGAAAACAAAAGCCACAAGAGGGCTCTTTAAAAGAGCCGCCATGTGAAATCCAGATTAATTGGATGTGTTCAGAAACACGCAGTTGCTGTCAAGATGGTACCAGGCAAGAAACTTCTTGAAAGATTTCAGCTCCTCCTAAGTTGGCTATGAATAGCCAAGGCTTCTGTTTTATGCCTCTCTTAAAAAGAGCAATTGCATAACACCACAAAGCTGTTGGAAGAGTCGGGCTCAGGACCCGAAGAAAGAAGGAGCTGGGTCCTAAATCAAACTGGCGACACTTCCTATTTTGTTGGGGGAGAACTCTAATTTAAATTTTATATGGCTTGTAGTTTAAATTTTATATGAACCTGTAGTTCAGTGAGGCTAATGTGTTTTTTAAAAAGAGAGAAACACCGCTCCTTATAAATACTGTGATTTTTGTTAATTTATACCTTGTGTATGAAACGAAGTGATAGAATAGTGACAAGTTTACATGTGAGGACTTGAACGACAGCTACCAAGAGGAGGTGGGCTAAAAACGTAAAATTCTCCTGGTGGTTTAACTTCACATAAAGCAGAGACTTGGAGCCCACGGACTTTTCTTCCATTTGTCAGGCAAAGCCCCTCTTAGAGACAACGAGCAGGTAAGGTAAGCGCTTACCCTCCCCGCTGAAATGACAAGGTCATCTCCGTTACTTTTCAGCAGTAAGAACCCTTACACTGCCAGGAAATAAAAAAAAAAAAAAAAAGATTATAGCTAAGCCTCACTGTCCACAATAGATACGTTCTCAAAAAGTTATTAGGAATAGAGTATTTGTAAGTGGAATCATATTAGCATGCATTATAGAGGCTCATTCTTTAAAGCAACCCCATGGTGACTCCCTTTACAAAATGAAAAGGAAAATTTGTTATGCAAATAACTGCCTTTTAACTTCTCTGTTTTAAACTCTAGGTTTTCATGTGTTGAGGCTTAAATCGGAGCATACCTGTAGATCCTTCCCCTCTGTGGGTTAAATGTTAGTCTTCCCTCTTCTTAAGTCCCAGAATGCTTTTTAAAAGCCTTTCCTATTGATATATAATATTCCACCCTGGAGTAGGAGTCATCAAACCTTTTCCGGAAGGACCAGAGAGTAAATATTTTGGGCTTTGTGGCCTGTACAGTCTCTGCCACAAACACTCAGCTGTGCTGTTGTGGCCTGGAAGGCAGCCTAAGGAATGGGCGTAGCTGGGTTCCAATAAAACTTTGTTTACGGACGCTGAAACTTGAATTTTATATACTTTTTACATGTCACAGAATATTCTTCTGATTTTTTTCCCCAACCACTTAAAGAATGTATAAACCATCTTAACTAGGGGCGCCTGGGTGGCTCAGTTGGTTAAGCATCCAACTTTGGCTCAGGTCATGATCTCACGGTTCTTGGGTTCTAGCCCTGCGTTGGGCTCTGTGCTGACAGCTCAGAGCCTAGAGCCTACTTGGGATTTTGTGTCTCCCTCTCTCTCTGCCCCTCCCCTGCTTGCGCTCTCTCTCTTTCTCTCTCAAAAATAAATATAAAAAAATTTTTTTAATAAAAAAAGAAACTTCTTAGCTCATGGACATGTGATGGGTGGAATTGGGCCTACTGGCTACAGTTTGTGGACCTCTGGTATAGATGTTTATATTTGTATCCTACCTTCCCTAATAGTTTGTCAACTTCTGGAGGGGAGGAGTTGTAGCTTAGTGGACAGAGTGTGGGCTTAGGAGTAGATAGGCTTGGATGTAAATCCGAGATGCACCACTCATTTTCCAAGCATCCTGTGTATTCATTAGCCAGGAGTAACTACACAGACTCCATAGGGTTGTTAATGCGTATAAAGACGCCAGCACACAGTAGGCATTCAATAAATGGTTGCTGTTGTGTATTCTTAGATTCCCTACAATATCGGAACCGGTGCTTAGTAGGCTCTTGGGAAACGCTGAGTGGATGAAAATGCAATAAACGACCTGCCATCAGACTGACAATTGTAATTGATTTCCTCAGGGAAGGGGCAGCAGCCAGAGGACCTGTTTACAAGGATCAATTAGTTTCCCACTCAGAGGTGCCCTGACTTCTCGGCAAACTCAGCCGGAGATAATAAAACGCACTCCCACACCAGAAGTCTGATTTATTTAAATCCAATAGAGGGCAATGGTGCACCCCAAACCGTGGATCCCATCCTGTAACTTTTTTTTGCATCTTGAGTGCCCACAGCCTTTACCCAGGCAGGTTTGGCGATTGTCTCGTTGTCTCCTGTGTGTTTTAAGGCAGGTAAACTCTAACTTTTCAACGAGTCTAAAGCCCACACACTACAGAATTACTTTGCTGGAAAAGAACTGGAAGCTATCTGCTCTTACTTATTCGCCGACGCTTAAACTCCCTGAGTTTCCTGGAAAGGTGGTCCTGTTCCTGACTAGACCCTCACTCCTGCTTTCAATTTGAGGTTAACGATTTGTGTTGAAACCCCTACGGTGTATTTTCCTTTCATCTGAACCCTGCAGCTGCGGTTGGGGACTTTTTGCCTTAGTTGCCTTTTCTTGGGCGTTAGAGTCCGAACAGGACACTGAGAAAGGTCATGGATGGCTCTTCCTGAAAATTTGCAGGCTTGGGATGGACAACCACCTATGATTCCCCTGCTGGCTGTTGCTTAAATATTCTTCTAGGGACCCAAATCAATCTATTCTGGAGTAGAAAGTGAGAAAAAGGAAAGGAAAAGGCTGACCATGGTCGAGAGACCAAGGGCTGGCCTTTCCTCGTTTGGGGCTATCAAATGACAGTTTTGCTCTATTCTAAACCTGCAGAATCCCCAGTACAGAATACTTCTTAATCAGCTGGCCTCGAAAATGTTAGCCTTCTCGCTCAAGGTCTGACAAGACGTATGTATTTCTTTACTGAGCCTGCTCTTGAGTTACTTCTAACTCATTTTCTGGACCTTTTAAAATAGAAATCCTCAAATCCTATTCTAGTAAGATCCTCCTTCTGGTTTCTCTGGAGACTTGGATCGGTGGCCACGTGTAGAGGCTAAGTGGGAGTCGAGGCAGCACCAAGCTTGCAGATAGATAGCCATGCACTTGGGAATGGCTGTCAGGGGCCTCTGCTTTCAGAGATTTACAACTAACAGCTCCCGTGCTTGTGTAGACTTGCCCAGTCAGAGATGCAGGACCATTCCTTTTTAGGTTCAGGATCTCAGGGGGAATAAACAGCCTTCTCCGGAGGACCTGGCCTGTTTCTACAGGTGTTCTCTCTATGGGATCTGAACATTTTGGACTTTATGGCAACCAAAGTAAGCAGGGATGAGTGAAACCTACTCCACCAACCATTTCTGGCTAGTTGGCTGAGATTTTAGTGGTCTCGAAGAGCCTCCATGTTAAATGAGTTTGCACACACGAGATATTCTTATTTTCTTCTTGTCCCTCGGTGACTCATTATTTCCCCCTCCAAAGCCCTAGGAAGGTGCAAAGCCCCCCGCATGACCGGCAGGGGCGAGCACACGGAGCTAGAGGGGCCCTCCACAACCTGTCGGAGAACAGTGATTCCTCCGTGGTTGATCTGCTGATGCAAGTCTTGAAGACATGAGGAAGTGGCTTTGGAAGAAGCCCTCCAGATTATGCCCCATCTCCCTTGCAGGTGTGTTTCCTACAGAACGACCGTCCTCTGGCTGTTTCACTTCTGCTGGAAGCAGCCACAGGGCTGCCTCTGGTGACAGGTAACTAATAGGCAGCGGGTCCTGGAGCGAGAGATGAGACGTGGGTGGGAGAGGTGCACCGTTCTCTCCTCCCGGGCTGGGGTGGCAGTCTGTGACTCCCGCGGTGAGGCTGGCTTTACCCACCCTGACCTTGGGACACTCCTTACCAATGCACCTCTTGTAGACCCTCTGCCAACCTCTTAGAGTCTCAGTCCATCCTTTGGCCTTGCCTTGAAATGGCTCCCTATTTTCCACGGGAAATATTTCCCAAGGGGGATCATCTCCTCGCTTGTTTTTAGGTTTGGAAGCCAAGTAAATATATTTCAAAGACGTACAGACAAACTTGAGCCAACTGGAGGGTCCCTCTAATCCCTTATATCCTTATTTAATCAAATTGATGTTCTGTAGGTCCTTGCCTGTCACTGTGCATTAGGGAGATTTCACCGGTCTCAAGGATATTTTCCTCTGTTTTTAGATCAGCTCCTCTTTCCCCTGCTTAAGGTTTTTTGGTTTTGGGTGGGGAGGGATGACAAGGAGAAGGGAGGAGAAGGTGGAGACAAATCAGGAGAGTGTCCCTGTATATGTCCCCGCCCCTCCCCTGCCTTCTAAATCGAGTGATGCCCAGCCCGCCCGAGACGAGTGGCGCCTAGGAGAAAGGGTCATTTGCTCTTCCTTCTTCTGGTTACTTATCATCTTACTCTTCTGTAACCCGCACCAATCTGGCTTATCAAACTTAACTTTTTTTTGTTTGTTTGTTTCTTTATTTTTGAAACAGAGAGAGACAGAGCGTGAGCAGGGGAGGGACAGAGAGAAAGGGAGACACAGAATCCGAAACAGGCTGTCAGCACAGAGCCCGATGCGGGGCTTGAACTCACAAACTGCGAGATCATGACCTGAGCCGAAGTCAGATGCTCAACCAACTGAGCCACCCAGGCGCCCTTTTAAGATTTTATTTTTAAGCAATCACTCCATCCAACCTGAGGCTTGAACTCACAGCCCCAAGATCAACATTTGCATGCTCCGACTGAGCCAGCCAGGCACCCCTCATATTTCTTTTTTTCCAAGTTCAAAGCACATCACATAAAATTTCACTTGTCCTCCATCTTTTTGTAAGAAAAAATCTTTTTCTTTAAGTGTAATGTCTATGTTCTATCAAACTCAAGCAAATCCCATTCTTTTTTTTCCCTAACTTACCATTCTCTGCAAGGCAAGATTGCCAGTAACAGTGGAGATGGACAGACTGGGTGTCCAGAGAGACCTGGTCTCAGATCTCAGTTCGGCAGCTTCCTTGCTAGCTGGGAAAACTTACCCCCCGCCCCATGCCTCAAGTTCTGCATCAAGAATCCAGATAACAATCCTCATTCCCAGTGTTGCTGGGGACAGCTGTAGACCCCCAGCTCATCCCTGGCATTCGACAGTTCCATGTCTCTTTCTCTGATCGTTTTGCATCTCACCGATCTACTTTCCTTTCTTGTAAATGGTTTCCACACCAGTTTTAGAAATCCACCAAGCATACACCCTTTCCAGCTTTTTCACATCTCTGTTTTTCTTCACTTACCCCAGGCGAGTGCTAGCTTCTCTCTACTCACTATGGAGTCCTGGCTCCATCAACACCAGAAGCTACCACACAGTGCACTGCAGTCAAGACAATCCCGAAAGCGAAGCGAAAAGACAGCCCTAACCAAAGGGAAGTGGCGAAATGGAAGGCTGAGAAACAGAAAACTGATTTGGCTTCTCAACTTTGCCGTCTGCCCGGAGCTCAGTGACTGCACTGCTGTCTGTACGGGAAACCCCAGGACAGGCATGCAGGGAGCACACACACAGGTCATGCCTCACCCAAGCCTCGAGACCAGAACGAGCTAAGACTAAGTCTCCCTTGGGTCTCCCATGGGCCAAAGGCCTCACCTGCACTTCACAACATTAATATGATTATGATCATTATTACCAGTGCTATCGTGACCACCACTCCCATTTTATAGCGGAGAAACTGAGGGGGGCGATTACTGTGCATGTCTGCTGGCTGGCGAGGCCCTTCCAACCAGTGCCCTCCCCCGGGACTGGCGAATATCGAAAGTCCTGCACTAGTTCAGGGTAATTACCAACGAGTTCAGGGCCCCCCAGACCTTCCTGGGTGGCTGTCCTTCAGCTAAGAAATTGATGGGAGCAATTCTCACATACCCACAAAATTCAAGCCCATTATTCCTTGGTCAAAGAGGCAAAGTCTGCAATAAACCCGGCTGACCTCAGACCAAGCAATCATGTGCTTTAAGGCCATCACAGAAATGGAAGCAATCTCAGTTAATAAACTTACAAGCGGCTGTTCACTTTGCCGTTCTCTTTTGTTTCCCCCCTCTCCCCCCCACTTTCTGTCTTTCAAGGTCATGGGTTTCTAACCTCTCCCACCATAACAATTCTTCACAATACAGTCTGCTTTTTTTTTTTCCTGAGCTCTTTTTCTTCCTCCTTTAAATATCGGTGACTTACCACGAACCTAGTTGAAACAACTGCATCTAGAATCTTTTGTTTTTACATCTCCTACACTTTTCTTATTGGAAATGACACCATGAAAACACCTCTCTGCCGCCCGAGACTGAGATATCACTTGCCCTTTCCTTGTTTCATCCTGATCGTTCCCTGAAGCAAAATAACAATTGTCTCCAGAAACACCATGAATCCTGCTGGCAAAATCCAAACAAGAATGAAGCGTGAACGATACCTGCCCCCCAGAATCAGCAACTATTCAATGAGTCCACAAGACGGGCAGAGGGGGCGGCGGTGGATGCGAGTGGAGGGGAGGAAAGACACAGACATTGTACAAATCCCCACGCTTCTTCTCCCTCCCACTTCAATTTCTAATTTCTATTCACATCATGATTTCTTTTCACATATATCACCAGGATTTTATGGTGCCTTCATGTTCTTTTCCTTCTCCTCCCGTCTGTTCACTTCACGTTTGTGTTTATTGATTTGGGCTCTGAACTCTTGGCTCGTTTATCATATATTTGAAAGCCTCCATCTTCTGGCCTTCTTGTCACCATGGCTGGAATATCGCTCCCAAACGCTGCCAGTCCGCGCTCAGCACCCTCTCTCCTTTCCCTCACCGTCCGCACTCGGTGCTACCTTAATTCTTATTTGGGCAAAGCACAAAAGCAGAGAGTCGATGACTGTGTGGTCACAGATGCCTTAATCTTCTTGTCACTGGAATACAGGTCATTTTTTTTTTCTAATTTCGCTAGTCTCAAAGCTTGCAAAAGTGGACATTAACCCATTATAACCTTGCTTCATTTGGTAAGTCCATCTCTCAAAAGTTGGAGGCAATTACATTTCTACATATCTGGTCACCCCATAAAGGTACTAAAAAGCTGCCAGTAGAAGGGATGCCACTGCGCATTACTTCCATCAGATGAATAGTTGTAATATTCTTATCTTTTTTGAAAATGTAGGTCATAATTTGAGTTCGCTTGAACGGAGGAATGCCTATATTTGCTTCCAGTTGACTCTTTCTTTTTAACTGCTAGTTTTGATCCCCTAAACCTCCAAGTCTCAAAGTTGGACATGACCCGGTCTTTCTGTAATTTATTGAGATGGCAGAGAAAGGGCATGAGGCAGGTTGAACCAGAAGCAGCTTGGGGCATGAGTTGTATCAAAGCAAATGTCTCACTATAGTTTTCAGCTTGAATCCTGCCCTAAGGAGAGAGAGAGAGAAAAAAAAAAAAAAAAGGAATGTATGAAGATGATGCTCACAAGTCCCAAATTCTTGTGACTGTTGCTGGGTCCTCCACCTTCCATGTGACCGGGGCTCAGACTCCTTGCTCTTTTGGTCATTTCCTTCAGGTGACCTCACAGTTTGTCAGTGCTCTTCTCAAAATGCATTACATAGATCTGAGCCCAGTATTCAAGATCTGGTCTAGCTGGGCTGAGTGGAAGGGCACTGTTTAATCACTTCGTCTGCACGACAGAGCTTTAGCCACGTGTGACATTACTGGCCATCAGGGTTCGACAGCAAACCAGTAGAACAAAAGCACCAGTATTCCCCAGCGTGAAGAGGGGTCATACCGGGTCTCTCTTTACTTATGCTTCTGCGAGAGGCTTTTGGGAGCCAAAATTTGAGGTTCAGATGTCATCTTTACAATTTTGACCTTGTTTGGGTCCTCGCCATCAGCCAGGTCTTCAGTCCATCGCCATCGTCTGGGCACGGATTTGTACGCCCCCCACTCTGGCTTCTCTCCTGACTCTTTTCGCACCAGCAAGTTTAATGCCTTTTTGAGGCATTAATCGAATAATGGAACACAGGCCTTGGAGTCAGGCACAGCTGGGCGAGAGTCCTGGCTCCTTCCTTCACCAGCTGTGTGCTCACAAGCAAACCGGTTGTCTCTGGACTCAGTTTCCTACTGAGTGGCTCCTTCTAGGTTGACATGAACATAGTCATCAATGCTCTCTGAGCATCGACGCCGAACCCACCAGACTAAGTAGTCATTCTGCATGGTTTTCTTCATTCTGTTCTCTAGGAGCTCGAGAAAAATGCAACCAAATGCCTTTCTGAGATCAAACTGGGACATGTCTGTGGCCTTTGCCTTACGCGGTGCTCTAATAACCTTATAGGAAAGAACACAAACCAGAACAGGGTCAGCTCCTCTTTCAGGCTCATAGTCAGGGAAATGCAACATGGAAGAAATCCATCTTTTCACTCACTTTCCCTCTTTTGTGTTTTCTGTTCCTCACTCCTTGTCCACTTTCCCCAGTCTGTTGAGTTTCCTCTTATGTCTTTTTAAAAAATGTGTACTTGTTTATTTTGTGTGTGTGAGAGAGAAAGCTCTTAAGTGGGGGAGAGGGCAGAAGGGGAGAGAGAGACGATCTCAAGCGGGCTCCATGCTCAGCTCAGAGCCCAATGCGGGGCTCGATCCCACAACCACGAGATCATGACCTGAGCTGAAATCAAGAGTTAGACTCTTAACTGACAGAGCGACCCAGGTGCCTCCTTTTTTATGTCTTTTAAATAGGCTGTGGTCACCTTATCTACTCATTCACCCTCTCCCCAACCTGCTTGCTTGAGAGAACAAGGACTCCTGTGTGTTGAAGTTTTCTGACGCACACTTTCTGAGAGTCATTTTCCCGTTCAGAATCTGTTGATGCCATGTTGTCACATTGTCTCCCAGATCCACTCAAGACTCTCGTATTGCCATTTAGGCCTTCAGCAATCCCCCATCCCATGGGGACCTAAGTCTAAATGGACTTCAGAATACCACACACCCATCCAAACATGCCTTAGGAAATGGCTTCTCATTATTCTCTAAACACTCCCTCTGTATCCTCACTTCTGCACTGGTCTTCCTTCTGCCACCTGACTCAGGCTGCTATGTACAGTTGCGCAGGTTGCTTACTGCACAAGGGCCTGTGGCTCAGCCCACAGTGAGGGCTAAAATCCAACCAGTGCTCTTCTATCAAACTTTGAGTCTTGATGTGGGGCTGCGTCTGCCCAAAGTTAGGGCCACACTTTTCTAATGTAAACAAAGGCATTGGGTCTAACTTCAACTGTTCCTTCCAAACCTTACTTTGGGTCTGCCCTTGTCATACCCTATGCTCTTATGCTCTTGTGTTCTTTCGGGGGACTCAGTGTATTTACCCCTTGCTTGCTGCTGCTGCCACATTCAGTGAGGTGGGCAAGCTCCTGGCCTTTTGGAGTTTGGCTACTAGAGTTCAAGTCCTGACTATATCGCCAGCTATCTGGGGGATCCTGAACAAGTTATTTAAAATTTCTGGGTCTCTTATTTCTCATCTTTAAGAAAGGAATAATAATAATACCTGGCTTATAGTGTTCTAGTGAAGATATTTGAATATTTGAAATGTCCGTCCAAAGCATTTAAAATGGTGCCGGGCACGCAGGAGGCACTCCGTGCTTGCTAGTTACCGCTACTTTGTGCATGGTCCACAATAGCTAACAATGACAGAGACGTGCTGTGGCTCACGGGAAGGAGGAGGGAGGAAATATAGCCCTCACCAAGTAGGGTTGCTAGATAAAATACACAATACCCGGCTCCATTTGAATTTCAGGCAAATATTCTAGCATGGGTATATTCCAGAAGTTTACCTTCTCCACAGAAATCTCAATGCGGTAGATGGTACGTTGTTAAGATTAATGGCAAGCAGTCATCTGACCTTTCCACCCTGTCCTGTCTCTTCTCTCCCCTGCCCTTCACGTCACACAATGCTTGTCCTACAAGATCTCTGACATAAAAACTGGGGAGCGGGCCGTTCTGGGGCATGAGACCCGCCATCTTGGAATGGAGTCCTTCGGTGTTCCTGTGAGCCTGTGTTTTGCATGTAGAAGTGTATGTTGCCTCATGCGTATATGCGGGGAGCCACAGAATGTCATCCTTCCCACTTTCTCTGCCTTCGTGTGTGATTTGCCACCTGCAATGTTGTGTGGGCCCGAATGCACGCTTTTCCTATTATGCGTTCTGGAATACTACGTGTTTTGATAAGCGAGTTTGATCGATTGGAATTTCTGTTTCTGGAAGTGAATTTTCATGTAATCCATATTTGTGTTGAAGCAGGAATCCTCTAAGCCTTCTTACGTATTCAGATACTTCTCTTGTGATTATTCTGGCATTTCACATCGTTATTCTCAAATTCACTATCTGCTCTCTCATATCTATAACTTGTCAAATTTTTCCACGCTCGGCATTTGCACCACAGTAAAAAAAAAAACTCCTGGGCACCGGCCCCAGTGAATTATTAGTAGTCCTGTCACACAGTCACCAGGTTGACATTTACTTGTATTATTTGTGTCTCTAGTCCCAATGACAAATAATCCTTAAATCGGTGGCTGATACCTCATCCTTTTTTCTTGTATTTAAATATGATTTGTGCGTTTCTAGGGCCTGGTCTCTTCGTGGCCAAAGTAGAAGAAGCTACGTCACCGCCAGTGGGGCCAAATGGGGTTCTGCTCCCTTCACGCTCTTCTCTTTTTTATTCTCTTTCATTTCTAATCCTCCATTACTGACTCCTTGTCCAGACTCTTCTCTGCCAACTCTGTCTGCAAGGCCAAGGAGTGGCGATTTCTCCTCAGTCTGGCCTTCAGATTTTCTGCTGCCTGACCTCACCGGGCTTTCCTTCTCCTTATCTCTCTCGGGAGTATCTCCTATGGTTTATGCATTCACTCAGCAGACATCTCCTGGGCCCCACTTTGTGGCCGGCATTATGCTCCACATGGGACCCAGAGTGGATTAGAGAGGCGGTCCTAGACCTCAGCTGGCTCCCAGTCTTGATGGAAAGACAGACAAGTTGACCAAACAAGTTGACCAAACAAATCAGTTGTGATAATAGAGCCAAACAGCAAGCAGTTGAGGAGCCCAGGGGAGTGGTTCCTAATCCAGCCCGGGATGGGTACAGGTGCAAGAGGGACCGGGGAGGGGCGGGGGGCTTCCCAAGTGAGATGACAAATAAACTGAGTCTTACAAGTCGAGGGCACGTACATCACCGACGGAGGGAATGATCCATGTGAATAAGGAATTGGGGAGCCCATTTGGTTCGTTATAACCCTCGTGGCTTGGCAGGAGATGGGATTGGTGATTTGGGCGGGGGCAGGTCATGGAGGACCTTGCACAGCACACCAACGATGTTGGACTTTATGCCAAGGGTGAGGAGGAATCCCTGAAAGGGTTGCTAACATTTGCATTAGGAAACGCTCAATCTGGTGCAGTATGGAGGGTTGGAGGGCACGGGGAAGCTGCAGACGGACAAACTACTGCAGTGGGCAGAAACGATGAGGGCCCGACATATGACAGTGAGAGGCTGTGTTCCTTCTCTTGACATTGGGTTTTTGTCTCCACAGTAAGTGTTTTACACGTCATCTCACTTAACACTTGCAAGATCCTGAGGAGTATGTCCTGTTTTTATACCCATCTGATGCATGAGGAAACTCAGGGGCAAAGAGGCTGGATGCTTGCCCAAGTTCACATGTATCAAAATATGGCAGAGGCAGAGTTCAGATTCAGCCTGCGCACTTAACTAATATTGTCCCTGGTCTATTACCTCCACTAACTGGCAACGGCTGAGAGGCAGGGAGGAGTCCACAGCAGTGCTCTCCGACAGAGATATGCCAGCCACAAGTGTGAGCCACGTATGCAACTTTAAATATTTCAGTAGCATATTAAAAAGGAAAATCATTTTTAATAATTTATTTCACACAAATTATCCCAAATACTATCATTTCAACATGAAGTCAATAAAAAAATACTACTGAATTTTTTTTCTTTTTTTTACTAAACTAAGTCTGGTATGTCTTTTATAATTACAGTATGTCCTAATTTGCACCAACTATATTTGAAGTACGGCATAGTACATGTGGCTGGCAGCTAACCTATTGACCAGTGTGGGCCAGAAGGGTGTTTCTATTTCTGCTGTGGATGGTGTGGTAGATGCTGATAACATTTTCAGAGTTAAGGGACTATCGGAGAAAAAGATGATTTGGGAGGAGTTTGAAGGCTTGGGAAACATCTGGGTGGAGATTCCTACTCAGGGGTTGGACATATAGGTGCGGAGCTTAGCGTCAAAGTCTGAGTAGACATATAAAGTTGGAAGTTATTGCCATACAGATGGTTATTAAAACCAGTGTTAGGAGGAACTCAAATGGGACAATTATAAGGACTGAGCTCTGGAAACACAAGGAGGGGATGGATGTCTCATGTAGGTGGAGAAACTCATTAGTAGGTATCTCCTCTTAAATGGGAAGGAAGGACAAAGTGGCTGTGATTGCAGAAGGTAAGTTTGAAGGTAAAGAGGGTGAGGAGAGACAGGAAGGAGGTCTTCTAACCCAATGTAGGCAAGGGTTCGCTTGGCTCCTCTACTTTTTTCTCTTCTGCAGAAAAATGAGCCCTTTTATGGCTGACGGCTCACAAGATCTAGATGCTAAAAGGGAAGGAAGAGGCAAACAAAATGTAAATGTTTGTTCAGCCAGGAAGTAAAAGCCAACATGAACACCCATTTCTCCAATTGCCATTCCATTCTCCTTCTCATTCAACTTTTTATTTTGAGATAATTACTGACCCACAGGAAGTCGCAAAAAATTTGTCCCTGTCCTCTCATCCGCTTCCCACGGTGGTGACATTGTATGTCACCATAGTATGGTATCAACACCAGGAAACTGACATTGGTGTGATACTATTAATGGGACTTCTATTTTTTCTATGACTATTTCCTAGTAGGAAGCACCCTGAGTAAAAAGAATCAAAATGAGATAAGATGTAATTAATGTCCAGTCAGGTGCAGAACTTTAAGTGTGTTCAAGAGGTTTTATCCCTGGAACTAAATGACATGCATCCAATACAACAGTAAATCTCACCTAAATGCTCAGGCCCCAGATACTTTTTTATAGCTCTCTGTAACTTGTACCAACATTACGTGGTCACACCAGACTCTTCACTGTCTGTTTGGCTTCATCTTGTTATGGAGAACAGCAAAGGACAAAGGACAGACAGTTCTGCTGGGTCCCATCAGGATCTGTAGCGAGGGCCGCGTGATGCAGAAGAGAAAGGAAGGTCTCAAAATTACACTGCTGTACAGCCCAGGTCTCACTGACTACAGAACCCAGGCTCGGTTTCTGACATGCCACTGTCTCTCGGTACATGGCTATTTCATGGCCCATCTGCATGGCAAAAAATCAATGGATTAGGAGAGTTAGCTTTCAGATGAGTGACTCTATCCAACTTCCAAGCTAGGGGGATTTCAGAGGAGCCCACAGTACCCAACCCGGTAGGTTCCTCAATAAATGCTAGGGGTTTGGGGCGTCTGGGGGGCTCAGCTGGTTGAGCGTCCGACTTCGGCTCAGGTCATGGTCTCACAGTCCATGAGTCCAAGCCCTGCGTCGGGCTCTGTGCTGACAGCTCAGAGCGTGGAGCCTGCTTTGGATCCTGTGTCTCCCTCTCTGCCCCTTCCCCACTCATGCTCTGTCTCTCTCTGTCACAAAAATAAATAAACGTTAAAAAAAAAAAAAAGCTAGGACCAGCTTACAAAACAAATAGATCCAAAGGATACAGGTACATTCCTCAAAAGCAGAATCAAACAAAGAACCAAGAAATCTCCTTGCTTCAAGGAAACAAAAACCAACGAGAGAAAATTAAGCCAACTTGAAGGGAACAGTGGCTGTCCATCAGCCAGGGTTCAGCTGAGGCGAGTAACCCATTAATTAACAGAGGGAGAGTTCCTTTCTGCATTTTAACTCTCAGTGGTAATTTGCTAACCAGTAAATATGGAATGACTTTTTTCTCCCTTGGAAATAAATGAGATCTAGTTCTCAAAAAAAAAAAAAAAAAAAATCTGGCAAGAGGTAGAAAGCAGAAAAATGAAGTGTTTTGTCCATTAAGACTTGAAATTTCAGCAAAATACTTATTTCTGGTAGCTGGGTAAAAAGAATTTGACAATTGGTCTTGACAATTCCCAAACAGCTGAAGAAGGAAAAATGTAGCAGGAACAGGCTGGATAAGAGGGGTCAGATGCCTTCCGGCTGAGTGATCTCTATAGATTTATTTTGTGTATCTACACCTTTCCTTATATTGTCAAGTGCCCTACCTGTGCTACCAGGAATAAAATCGTTTTTGTCAAAGTCAAGAAGACGGGCTGAAAGCAATTCGCAGTTGCAAAGACTGCGGGGAACAGGACACGAGAAAGGGGACTTCCTTACTCTGTCGTAGCCATAGGAAAGGGTCCCCCTCTTCCACAGATGCCAAGACAGAGCAACCCAGGACAAGGGTGGAGGAAAATAGCTGAAATCAAGTTGGCTCTAAAAATGCTATTATCAAATAGTCAAGGATGAGAAGACAAAAGTCATGTGTTGGAGGGACTGGCCCTGCATGGACCAGAGTTGAAATTCAGCCCAGGAATCAGTTCTTTTGTTGACCTCCCCCGTGACAATGTGGTTCGGCCATTCGTATTCGACCAAGCCATTTGTTTGAGGCTGCAGCCTGCATTTTAAAATCTGTGCAGATGATTACACAGACCCTGCTCTCCAGTCAGATGAGAATGTCACCAGATGTGATTAAATGTGCCTCCTTCTTGAGCCGTTTAAAAGTGAGAAGTCCCTCCCGTATCAATCCGCTGCAGGAAACTATTTTTATCAGGGTCTTTCAACCCCAGCTCCGAGACACATCACAGATATTCCCACAAAAGTTCCATGGCTGACAATGAAATGAACCTCATCCCAGACAGACTCGTACACTCAGGGAGGCAGAGAGGGGAGTGAGTCCTGTCTGCGATCGCTTTGCACTGTGGACGAGCTGAGTGGGGGCAGCATGGCAGACAGGGCAGAATGAAAATGTGATCAATGTGGCATCTGGTTTCTCTTCTGTATTCAGCTTCCACGGAAGTGAGCATGAAAAAAAGGGAAGGAGGGAGGAGAAAGAAAGAAGGAGAGCCGGGGCCCCTTCTGGGAAAAACAATTCTAGTCCTGAATTCTCAACTGTGAATTCCACCTCAGGAAGCCAGTGACCACTTTTACGGAGCACCCGGTGACAGAAATGCTCAGTTGGACCCAGGCTGGGGCCAGACAAGGGGTGACAGCTTCTGCCTCAATCTTTCCGCCGTCTCACTTCCCCCTTCCAATCACAATAAATATATTTATACTCACATGATTATGCCAGCCAGACAATGCTCCCCTAATTGGCAGTGATCAGGGTTCCAGAATTGCTTGGGTGAGCCTGCTGTCTCTCTATCAGGGAGAGCAACAAGAGGCCACTAATGCCATCCCCATTAACAATTTCCGGTGGAATAAAAAACCAACTCCCCGACGCGTGCATGGCAATGAATTTTCCTAACAGCTCCTAAGAGCCAAGCCTTGAGGGACTCAGACTTACATGAACCTGCCCAGCATAGAAGGCTGGTAGAAACCCTCCCCACCCCCAGCTCTAGTGCACAGAAGAAAACCATAGCCACTTCCTTC
This sequence comes from Crocuta crocuta, assembly GCF_008692635.1. Taxonomy (NCBI): domain Eukaryota; kingdom Metazoa; phylum Chordata; class Mammalia; order Carnivora; family Hyaenidae; genus Crocuta; species Crocuta crocuta. Next base: position 713,548 of record NW_027529175.1, on the reverse strand, counting down.
TGCTGGAGGTTCTTTTGTTCTTTTACGCTTTTCTTTTTTTCTTCTACAGGCCTTATGGAGCTAACTGTCATTTTTGGTTCTCGGGTCTTTGTGAATTTCGGGGACATCTGGCACGCAGTTTACTGCATTTGCTTTGGTATTTGGAGCTATGGGGCAGTCCTTGCTGTGTGCGCGTGTTCATTCCACATGCATAATTCACGCACGCATCATGTGGAGCTTGAGTGCCTTGGTATATTTTGACATTTAAATGTGACGACCACAGCGCTGATCATAAGCAATTGCTTCATAGATGCTCATTAAATGAATGACTGCATCAGCAAGGCGAATGTCCTTCATGCATTCATCCGGCATCGGAATGCCTACTATGTGCCTTAGTGTGTGCTAGATGCTGGCTGTTCAGTGACGCACGCCCACGGTCCCTGCCCTCGGGGAGTTCATGGTGGAAGGGTGGGAGGCAGGCACATAACCAGGCAATTATAAGACACCATGGACATACAGTGAGGTAGCATGCAGCTCTAAGAAGGGAGAGGCTGCCTAGGGGAGGAGCTGAGACAGAGGTGTGTGCAGAGGCGTCTCCTGAAGGCAGTGAGCCTTAAGCTGGGGCTATAAGTGTTCCGAAGGGGCTGGCACAATCAGTGACAGGACACAAGTAGCAACAGGGTGTGAGCAGAGAGCTAGAAGCTGGAGGGCGTTTCGGGAAAGCGCTGAGACCAGGAGTTGACAAAAATGAAGTAGAGGCTCAGGCAGGATCTGGAGGGGAGGGGTCTGCATGGAGTAAAGGAAGGAGGTTCGACTCCCTCAGTTAGGACCAAAATTCCTCCAGATTGTGCCAGGATGTGTACACACACACACACACCCGAAGCAGCATTTGGACCTGCTTTGGAAGCATTGCTGACGGGCAGTAAGGGGATCCAGTCACCTCCCGCGCCCATCACTCATGAGGCGGCTTCTGTATGGGTAAACTGAGGATGTGGACTCTGTGGGCTCTGAGGTAGAGATCACACCTGGGCCTGCTCCCTGTGCAAACCGGGGGGGGGGGCTCTGAAAGAATGAGGCCACCTCACAGTAGCACAGCGTCGCTGTCTTACAGGACAGAGATAGGCAGCCATCCCGAATGCAACACAGCAGACATCCTTCAGAAGTAGTCACAGGATGTGTGATGGAGACATCTCCCTGTCCCCAGCCGGGGTCAGGGTCTCATCATCTCAATTCTGAAGAACCCCCAATTAAATGCACAGCACGGATCCCCGCTTGATTATACTTCTCTATAGCACTGCTTAGCTTAGATCCTTTCTGCTCAAAAACTTGATGATTCCTCTTTACTTACAGAATCAAGCACTAAGTTTTTAGAGTGATATTCAAAGCCATCCCCAATCTATCCCATTCCCTACCTGCTATAACCTCCACCTCAGCCAGGTGGGGCCCCCGGCAATGGGGTCCATTAAGGTTCCTCCATGACACCACCCACAAGCCATGGTGGTGTCTTATAATTGTCCATCGGTGTACCTGCCTCCCACCTCCTGCCTTCTGCTTTTCCCTGCTCCAGAACCCCACTAAAGGTCCAACTCAAATTCAAGACCATCTCCTCTAGGGACGCTGTCTGGCTACCTCTGTCGTCTTGGGAATCCTGTGAGGCACTTACTATGTTGCACATTGGTGACTATTAATTTCACTTTGCAGTTTGTGTCTTACTACCCCAGCTAATTTATCAGCTCCAGAGGGTAGGAACCAAGCCTCCTCCCTCTTTGCTGTCTACGGACCTGTGTCAGTAACCTCTTCCTGGCAAATAAGTGCTGATGATAGTTTTCCTACACTATGGCTTCTAGGAGACCATAGAGGAAAATCCATGGGAAGTATGATCATTATTTGGTTATCATAGTGCTGTGGCCTGAAGTTCTTTTTCCCTCTTCTTGAAAAATCTTGGAGAGAGTGGTTTGCTGCAACCATTTTGGAGTAAAGAGAATGTGAAACATTTCTCCTATGATTCATAAACAATGTTTTGCAGGCATTCCTTCAGAGCTTAAAGTTCATCCAGGAACAAGCTATTTCACAGATCAAAAGGAGCATATGTGCAATCCACCAAGAGGAATAAGCACTCTGCTAAATTTAAAGGGGAAAACGATCATCGAACACTCCAGCTTGAGAGTAGAAATGCTTTAGCATCACATGACTAAAGAGGAACATGAGCGACTTACTTAATTTTTGGCCCCCAGTGTTCAGTTTTTATTGTACATGTTCCATTGAGCAGCGCATGGGATTTTTCACAAGAGAGGAACTGGCGTTAAATCAATAAGGAAAATCACCATTTCCTTAGTGATCCAAGAGCATTTAAGGAAGCTGAGCTCTGCCAATATGTACAACTGTGCAGAATTTGTAACTGGGCAGTTAAAACCACCATCTAAGCTGGCAGCTGTGATTTTCCCAGAAGCAGGGCTTCAGAAAGAAAAATAGCTTTTAAACTTCGGTTCCATTTTTGCAAATTGGATCTGTTCATGAAAAACCATTTTAAGTCCAAGGTTCTTTTTTTCCTCATAAGGAAAGGATAGAATTTTTTTTTTTACCCACATGGGAATTCATTCATTTACTCCACAAATATTTATTGAATACCTATCATGAATCAAACACTGTCTTAGGTGCCGGGGATACAGATGTGAACAAAGGCAAAGTCCCAAGAGGCAAAGTCCCTGACCTCATGAGGTTACCTTCTAGTAGATAATAAGTAAGTAAATGAATAAGTAGATATAGACGATGTCAGGGATAAATAATGCTAACATCTTATTGTACTAGGAAAATTAATTTCTAGAAAATTAAAAATGAAGACTCCTCCATTAATATTATCTTAGCTCATATATGTCACATATATGAAGAGTTATTTAAAAAAAACAACTTGTAAGGAATACACAGATTGCTCTTTACACGTGACTTTGATATTCCCTACTGACTTTCAAAAGGATGGGCAGCCTTCTATCTCTGTAGGCCCCAGTCATAATAGCACCTCGGAAGGCTCCCGGGTGACTTGACCTGCAAATTGTTTCTAGGTGTTCCTTCTTCCCTGAAGACTTTCTGCCTCCTTTTCCCAATTCTTGTCACTGGTTAATGTGGCTCCAAAGTCACCTTCTCTGTGTAACCTTTCCAGACCCACCAAGTAGAGCTGAGTTCTCCCTCTCTTCTGTCCCAAGGGTATCTTGGCACTTTCTCAGTCAAGTACAGCACTTAATAGAAGATTTTTGCAATGATTTGTTTACTTCTTCTTCATTTTTTAATGTTTTATTTATTTCTGAGAGAGAGAGACAGTGTGAGCAGGGGAAGGTCAGAGAGAGAGGGAGATAAAGAATCTGAAACAGGCTCTAGGCTCTGAGCTGGCTGTCAGCACAGAGCCCAACGCGGCGGGCCTCGAACCCATGAACTGTGAAATCATGACCTGAGCCAACCGACTGAGCTACCCAGGCACCCCAGATTTGTTTACTTCTATGTGTTCCCTCCCAAGCTGTAAATTCCTCCAAGTAGAGAGAGTCTCTATAGCACAGCACGGTGGCTGGCACATAGTAGGCCCTCAATAAACATTTGATGAGTGAACGAATGACCTTCTGACCTCCAGTCTCTTCTGTGTTGGCTTGTGCTGAGCTATGCAGTTGAGAATGAGGTGACTGCGGCAATATAACAGAGGAAAACCAACGGACTAATATGGTAAAGAACTTTGCTCTTACAAACTAATATGGTAAAGAACTTAACTTTGCTCTTACAAACCATGGATTTTAAACATTTGAGCTCATGGGCTGCAGATGATAAGGAATTTCAAAACCAAAGTTTCCTGGATGATATTTCTGTGTGTACTAAATCTGGATGGTTGAGAAGTTCAAATAAATGATTAAAGCATGTAAAGCAGAGCTATTAAGTTATCTGGGTCATTTACTGCAGGAGAGAAACTTGGAGCGACTTAATAATGGTTCTTAATGAAAGGAAAGATGGTATTCCAAGGACGGCAAAACATCCTCCTTCTGCGTGCACACAAAAGGAGAAAAAATGAGATTACAGTGCTAGGAGATTTACGGTGAAAACGAAGTAGTCAATTTCAAGTGGAATGCAGAAACTCCTTTCAAGTTGTTACAAATAACTCACATGTGTTGAGGGCTTACTAGGAACCAGGCACTGTTCGAAATGTTCTACCCTGTGTTCTTTCACATGATCCTCACAACAAACCCAGGCAGGTCAGGTTTTGGCTATATTTCTCCCATTTTACAGGCGAGGAAACGGAGGCACCATGACTGCTGGTTAAGTAACTCACCTGGGCTGCACAGCTGGGAAATAGGGGCGCTGAAATCCCAGCCAGGGCCGCCTGGCCCGGGGCCGTTGCTCTTACCTACGCTCTGCTTACTGCTTTATGAGCCTGAACTAGAAGCCAGACACCTGGTCTCAGGACGGAGCCCTAAAACGTAGCTTAGGAAAGCTCAGTAAGTTCCTGCGGCCCCTTTAAATTTGAATAAGAAAATCCTTGAGCACATAAGCTGTCCTTCATTGCCAGGGCAACTTGCTTTTTCTCCTGGGCTTCCCTTTGCCACTGTGTGTGTGTGNGTTCTAGTGAGTTGGCCTGCCAGCCTGTCTTTCTAATGGGATGTTTTGTTTTGTTTCTGGCAGTCTGCACACAGGGTCGAAGCACCCACATGTGCCCGTGTATTTATAAGAGCCGACACAAGTCGAGTCAAATTTAGATGTTATGATTTTAGCTCCAGAGTGATGGAATTTACTCTTGGGGCTGAAAAGTCAGCATCTTCTTCCCTGTTATTTTTTTTCCCCAAGGCGACCTTGTTTAGCCTGCCCTGGGGACAGAAGCGGTGGGGTCACCGGCAGCACAGAACAGGGGCGGCTTGCTGAATAGCTCAGATGCTGAGCACGAGGAAGTCAAGGCTGCTCTGGTCCTCGGCTGCAGGACGCCTGGAGGCTTGTTCCGGGGAACCAGGGCAGCCCAGTAGGAGCCCTGTGAAAGGGTGTGAATGAGTCACTACACTTTTCAGGTTGACTGAGATGACTTCTGTTGATTTTCTTCGAATTTAGATCTGTTATCAGTGTTCACACATGGGGCCTAACGGGAAGAAGGGTGAACATTTTCTTGATAGCGCCTGGCCTTTGGCAGGGTTGTGATAAGATTTGGGTTAAGATGTGACTCTGCAGGAATGTGTAGGTCAGCAAGTGTGTCCCAGGGTGCCCCGAGGGCCTACAGGGGGCATGCTTCAGTGTCCTGAGCTGGAAGGAGACGCGTTAGGACAGGTACCAATGTTTTCTGATGTTATACACAAGTCGCCTGGGTTGGTACTTACTATTTTAGGGCATCCGCAGGCTCTGTGAATTTGTCAGACTCTAGAGTCCATAGTTTGGGAGAAACACTTACTTTTTAATAAGGGTCCCCCACCATGACTAGATAAATCATTGGTGCCTTGGTTAAGAGTTTGGATTCTAGAAGCTCACTGAATGTTTCTGGTCTCAGTTTCCCCATCTTTAAAATGGATATGACAGGGGCGCCTGGGTGGCTCAGTCATTTAAGCGTCTGACTTCGGCTCAGGTCATGATCTCACGGTTCGTGGGTTCGAGCCCCGCGTCAGGCTCTGAGCTGACAGCTAGCGCAGGGTCTGGAGCCTGTTTCAGATTCTGTGCCTCCCTCTCTCTCTGACCCTCCCCTGCTCGCGCTGTCTCTCTCTCTCTCTCAGAAATAAATAAAAACATTAAAATAAATACATAAATAAAACGGATATGACAATGGTACCCACCCCCTTGGGTAGGGTTCAGTAGATTACTACATGGCAAATGCTTGGACCAGTGCCTGGTATTTAGTTAGCATTAAATTTGTATTTATGTTAACACACACATCTTTGTTTACACAACTTCATATTTGGCAGAGGACCCGTTCCAATACTTGTACAAAATAGGTGCTTGGTAACAATTTGTTAAACATCAAAGGAATTAGAAGAATGGATTTAGTGGCATGCCAGTGTGGCAACCTGTTCTGATTTCTCAGGATCCTGTCATTTGGGGGCTAACTGGACATTAGATTTAATCTAATTATAGAGAAATATTTTTAAAAAGTGGAGCATTCTGCACACACTCAAACATCTATTTCTGCAAAAAAAGAAAGGGAATGGAGACGAAGGTTTTCCATGAAGATCATAGTGGGAATGGCATTAAAAACTGAATGGAGCGACAGGTAGCAGGGTCCATGACTCTAAATCCAAAAAAGAGAAATATCTAATATAATCAGGCACTTCAAAGCTACAAACTATTTGTGAATTTCGAGTCTACAAAAATAAAGATAAAAAGAGGGGTCAAATATCTAGCCTGTATTTACCTTGTGTTGCTTTTCTAATAATGGCAGCTTGAAATGAATACTGTAGTTTAAAAAAATAGAAAGAAAATGAGCAGTCTAATGTTTTAGGACGTGGTACATTTTAAGAGCCTGTTAATATTAGGTTGAACCATATGAAATTGCTACTTCTTTTGGTGAAAAATGGTCAGATATTGTCAATTTCATATGGTTCAATTTAATTTTTAAAAAACGTTTATTTGATTTTAAGAGAGAGAGAGAGAGAGAGCGCTTGAGCAGGGGAGAGGCAGAAAGAGAGGGAGTCACAGAATCCAAAGCAGAGTCCAGGCTCTGAGCTGTTAGTGCAGACCCTGACGTGGGGCTTGAACTCACTAACTGCAGGATCATGACCTGAGCCGAAGTTGGAGGCTCAACTGACTGAGCCACCCAGGTGCCCCATCATATGTCTCAATTTAATATATTTAAGCTAATTGACACTAAATCAAAGCACTTATATTACCTTGCCCTTTATTGCCTTTTAACTAAAATGATAGAATGAAATTGGCCAATTTCATTTGCCTTAGCCTCTTTTGCCTCCAGAATTTGCACACAGCAGGTGCCAAACAAATGTTTTGTTAATTGAGTAGTGTTTTCTATTATCTTCTCAAAACTTAGGCCTAAATGTCATTACGCTACCTAATGCCAAGACTGCCCTTAAAATATAATTAACAAAGTGTTAGCTTCATTTCATGTTTCATGATTTAGATAAATCCTTTCTGTTTCTTGTTTGGGCAGCACTGGGAAGCTAATTAATACATTATTAGTATAACGTAGAGGCAAACAAGACTCTGCCTGCGCACACAAGCCATGACAAGAATAAATTCAGGTCAGATATACTTTTGTAATTAAGGGAAAATGTTATTATAATAATGAGAAATGACTGTTGATGTGACATATCTCTGCACATTAAAACACATTATAGACTCAGAAAGGAGCTGAATGGCAGAATCAGGCAAGCTTTCTCCCAAAGGTTCCAATCATTTAGGGCTTGGTTGAGGCATCCAAAGTGCTCTGTGATGAACCGGAAATGATAACCTTCGGGATCCCCAGGAATGAAGAGCTTCATTATTACTCATATAAGATTTCATAACAGTTGGGATTGCTCCAAAAGTTAGGAACATATACTGAAATAACTGTACAGGCAGCATGAAGTGGTTCTCGATTCAGAAAACAAAAAGCTCCTTCTATGGGGGAGAGATGGGGAAGGGTTCAAGGAAGAGTGTGAGTAACTCATGAAGTATTACACCTCCTTGGGCCTCAGTTTTCCCCAATTTGTTGCCTCCCTCTTGGAGAATATTCATTCCCTATAACATCTGTGGCTGCAAGGATGAATGGGATCGTGTCTTAAAATGAGATGCATTTCCTAGGGGGAGAAGCCAGAGCTCTAAAACGCAGTATTTGGGGTTTGATTGGCCCAGGGCTGTGAGAACAGCCACATTGCATAAGCGAGGCTCTGAGAAAACAGAGTTGCTTTCATTTTTCAAACAAAGAACCACAGTCCTCTCTCTGCATCCTTAGACAAATCAAAGAAATGAGCAAGAGAAGGCTCACGAAATGACCAAGTTTAACTTTTCCCCCAATGCCATGGATTTTTCTTAGAGATTTTTCCCCCTGAGTATGAAGCACGCACCATTCGGTTCGATCTGTGCTATCTAATGAGATCCCAGCCCACGGGGATGAGCTCCTACAATAATGTCTTAATACTAATTACATTTTAGAATGGTTAGGGCAGGAAAAGTTCCAAACATACTTGAGGTAATAACTGGTCCTCTACCCAGAAGGTCAACAGTTCAATCAAAGAGAGGAAAAAAATGAGCTCTTAAGAAAGAGTTCAAGTGGTTTTGTATAAGAGCTCTCATTAAGTCTACAAGAACACTTAAAATACTGGTAGCACTAGGTAATTCTATATTTCCCTTTTTAACTTACTGAAAACCCCCGATTTCAGGGTGCAGTGTCTGAGAACAAGAGGCATCTCTGGCAGGTGAAGGGGAGAGAGTGTGTTGTTAAGGAGTTGGCTGGAGTTTTAGGTTTGGGGTCTGTGCCAGGACCGCAGCACAGAGTTTGACAGCAGCGGGACGTGGGCCGCTGATGAAAAAGCAGAGGTGAGGCTAGAGGGTTTGGTATCAGATGAGGGCTCTGGGCCAATCTTCTAATACAGTAACAACACCGCTTTAAACCGTGATGACAATAAATCTCTCAGATAACTGCGCATCAAACCGCTCTCCACAGAATGACAATCTGCTCTCATCAGCGCAGTGTCCGTAATGGTGTGGGAGCTTTTCCCCATCTTCCCCTTTTTTGATGATTTCTAATGAACACCAAAGAGGAGCAATGGGAAACTATACCCATTGCTTTCTGTTTTTAGATGGCCTGAAGTTATCTTTCATTTCAAAGTGCATAGTATTTTAATCTATTTTTAAAATGTTTATTGAGCACCTATTGCATCCTTGGTGATAGTTATACAGCTAATCGTTTTAGAGATGATTCCCCCAAAAGACTTTCTGCTCTGTCAAAGATAAAGTATTAAAATAACAAAACAGCTCAAGGAATTTTTTTTAATGTGCTAAAAAGTGATGCTTTTCGTCCTCCAAGAATCCCCCCCTCCCTGCACAAGGAGATCCTTTCAATAAGGGTGCGATGCAATCTGGCGTTGTGTGAAACAGTCTAAGAACTAACAATTTCAGGGGGACCATGTTCGGTAGAGAAAATACAACCAAGCTGCAAGTGAAGAATTATTTTTATAATTTAAATTACAGGAAAATTCAGGGCTGAACATCGGGTGACAATGAAAGTGACTTAACTCACTTTAAAATAGGATTTTGAAATGTACAGAAAAGTACAAAGAGGAATGATAAAAAGCCTCTATGAACCCACCACTCATGGCATTTTTACGACTCTTTTTAATAGACCCTGTTCCATTGTAGATGGGTCCAAAAGTGACACAAGTGAAAATATTTCCATGTCTGAGTCCAGCCTCTGGGGATCCAACCTTTTTAGAGGTCCCTTTTGGTCTGTGGAATTCCCTTTTAACCCCTGGCAACTCTACTTTGAGTTGTTACTGGTGGGGGGAGGGGAGGGCCTGGCGGATACTAGCATGGCCCCTGCCTCTCTGCACATCACAGTCTATTTGAGGGAATTGATAGCACATAAATAAGGCTGACGTGAGTGCTGGGGAGGAAGATTGATTCTGTCTGGGGGAGGGCTAGGAAGAAGGGGTAGGTTTGGGGCTAGCCCATCAAGGCTGGCTTGGATTTAGGAAGGCGGCTATGGAGGGTTGAGGTCGTTTCAAGCAAGAGGGAAGGCCTTGTTCCAGAATGGTGAGCACACGTGGTCCTTGGAACTGCATGTATGTTCTCAACAAAATGGGTGTGCTCTGGCTGTAAAAAACCTTGGGGGCCTCTAGCTTATTGGTAGAGTGGTCAGTGCCCTAAATTCTCCCATTTCCTTTTCCTACTGTGCTACCGAGTCTTGCTGAATTTTTATATATCATCCAGCTGCTTTCTAAACCCTAAAATCATGTAATACAGTCATAATTTACCTTTGGAGGGCATGTTACAATTTATAAATGGCTTTTTGATCCACATAACAGCCCTGTGACACCACAGGCTCATCTCCACAAGCTATTTCCTTTGAAAGTAACTACTACTTATAGAAACTACTAGCTATAGAAATCAGAAAAATTTCCACTCGCAGCCTTATTGTGTTAGAAGTGCACACCAGGATAAAGTCAGCAATTTGGGAGAAAGGAAAGAAAGGGTCCTGAGATAGACCGCGATGGAGAGTCACCAGAGGATGATGGGATTGTGGCTTTGGAAATGAGTGATGCAGTAGGTACAGGATGGAGTGAGTGTAGGGTAGTGGTTCATTAGGGGGAGGGTGGTGGTGCTTAGCCCAGGACTGAGCACCCAGCAAGCCCAGAGTCAATACCTGTTCCCCCGCGGGTTGGGGGTGGGTGTGTATCTTGAGCAGTGCCAGCAGCACAACTCAAAAATAGAAAATGGTGGCTTTTAGAAGACGGGTACAGAATACAATGAACATTTTTTATAACATTGAGGAGTGAAAGAGTAATTCAACCGGGAGGAAGGGAGAAATGCTCATCTCTTTTGACACACCTATGTTTTCTCTCGTTCTGCAACATCTCCATGTATGGTGACTTGATACACTGCCTTTCACATACCGAAGCAGCGCACTTTTGCGACTACTTTGAAGAAGCTAAAACAACCAGGGCACCATGATTGTTGTAATCTAGTTGGAATGAGCCTTCCTGACTTTGGGTACATCAACATATCCATTTAGCCTGATGCAAATCAGTTTACTTTTCTACTTAGAGGCATGATGTGAAATGAAATTAATCCAGTTGCAGCAAAGTGAGTGAATTCAGTGGAATAAATCCCTTTCTGTGGAAAAGAATTTTGTGTTGCAGCTCATTTGAAACAAAATCTACACGGCAGTATAATGCCTTCTCTGGAACTGAACACTTATCCCAGTTTTATTCACAGCTAAATTCACATCAGAGCTATTTTATATGATAGCGTACTCTATTGTCCTTAGGTGAGGGTCACAGTGAAAGTATTTGCAGAACAACCAAAATGTCACAATGGAACTTGGCCTAAGGACTAGCACTCCAGCTGGACTCTGAACTCAGCAAAGAACAACTCCTTCGAAAGACAAAAGAGGCTAATCAAAACCAACCAAACCATGTGCATCTTTGAGATTCTCTCTTCTTTGCTTTCCATTGTCAAAAGGGCAGTCAGCACACAGTGTACATTTTGGTGGTGACTATCACAAGCAGGCAGGACTTGGAGAGGATTCCAGATAATATCAAAGGGATTAAGAGGTTGGGGGAGAGGATCTTATGGGGTGGGCCGTGCTAATGCAATGGAGATTCTTTGTCCTAGGAAAGAGAAGGCTGGGTATGGCCATTCTGGAGGTCGTTTGGGTTGTTCAGTCTACTGAATGTTAGAAAGCACATTAGCCACCCTGGTGGGATGAAAGAAAGCCAATTTATATCCCAGGAAGGGGATTCGAGAGTAGGCATGGGGAAGAAGGTTTGACTGAGATGGATTATAAGGTATCAACGCAATCTTTAAGCAATCTCCCTCTGGAAATTTTACAGTTGAAGAGTAGATAATCTTTCTGAAATGATTTAGGTGCAGTGCAGCAGGGAAATGACCGCAAGGACCTTGTAAGGTCTATTCTGGTTTTTATCCCATGATTTTTCTCCAGCTGGGGTCAGGACTTGGCTAGATTCTTGCCTACGTTTCTCCATGGCTGGAAGCACTTGACCCCTTCTTGCAAGTCAACCATACTGTAGACTCGGCACTAAGCCTTTTCTCGGTTGGGAGGGATTTAAGAAGCTCACGGTGGCTGAACGCTTGGCTAACTCTGCATCAGGTCACCCGCTGCTGCTGCCCTGGCTCAGAGGTGTCCCAATTCTAGAGAATGGGATTTTGTCTTGCTCCTAAGTCCTTGTTTTACTGGATTTACCTGAAATCCACTGTGTGCTCCGAGGCTAACACCCGAAATCCTTTCTTGTTTTCCAGGCCTAACATGATTTGGGGATCATATCTAGTATCCACTCTAGGGCTGAAGCTTTATGTCTCTCCAGCCCACACCTCCCCCCAGCTCATATCTGGCATCCAGCCTCTGAACCCCATTCCTGTGCCCTAAAGCTGACTGTCCTTGTGCAAAGAGCACGGGCGACCGTGTGTCCTAGATGTCTCCTTTCATCTGTGGCTGGATCCTTTACTCCCTTCCCCCCATGTCCCTGTCATTGTCATTCAGGCCACCGCCAGCCTATCTGTTCTTTGGTCATGGCATGACATGCCACAAGGCTCCATTTTCCTGTGGAGTTCTATAATGTATGGTTGTACATCTGAATCTTTCCCTACAAACTATATGCCTCTGTAACAAGTTATCTCAACATTCATTACTATTGAGGTTTGGGGCTGGTTAAATCCTTGCTGTGGGGGACATCCTGTGCACTGTAGGGTCCTTAGTAGCGTTGCTGGCCTCCACCCACCAGACGCTGGTAACAGCCCCCACCCCAAATTATGACAATCAAAAATGTCTCCAGGAATCGCCAGATGTCCCCGGCATGGAGCGGATGTCAAACAGCTCTCTGTTGAGAACCCCTGTTTAACAAGAATTCAGAAAGTCAAGAGTATTTTAAACCCAGTTATATACACTTTGAGAAACAGCTGGGTGTATGTAAAATATTTAAATCTGGTAAAATTTTAACTAACTACTCTAAACTCTTAATCAACATGAAGTGCAACTTTATAACTGTATTATGATACAGGATGGATGCTGGGTAAAGTGGAGTGAAAACCCTGCGCCCTAAGTCAGTTTCTCTCGTATTTTATTGTGCATAAGAATTACCAGGGGGATTTTTTTAAAAATTCAGATTGCAATTCATTAGGTTTGAGGCAGGGTCTGAGATCCTCATTTCAAACAGGCTCCTAGGTAGTAATCAACACTGGCAGTTGAATAGTTGATAGCAAGACCATAGATCAAAATCACCAGGGAGGGGGAGGGGAGGGACTCTTCGAATCTTAATGATTACAAGGTCATGAGTGCAACATTAAAATTTCCATTAGAGTGACAGATTAGGAAAATGTGGATGTTCCCTGCACCTTTCTATAAGAAAGAAAAAAAAAAACTGCTCACAAGTGTGAGTTTTGAAATGCAACATTTCGATTAGCTGGAAATTAGAAATGTTACACAAGTTGTTGTGAGTTCTCTGCTTTGGCCGGGAAAGAAAACCTATGATCTGCTAAGCTAGTCTGGTAAGACTTTTAGGGGTTTCCAAAGGTCTGACAGAAACCTAAACTTCAAGGTCTTTGAAGTCCTTATTTTACTAACGGAAGAGGTTGGGGTGAGGATGCAGGTGGGGGAGGGGATGGAGAGAGAAGAATCACTTTAACTCAAGCCTTGCAGTGAAACAGATATACCTTATCATGTTTACTCAAATCACAAATAATTGTGCACTGAAATTGTACTGACATCACAAGATGTTACTATAACCCCAAATCAGATCGCTAAGCCACAGGTTTAAAACAGTTGCAATGCATGTTATTTACCATACCGTACAGTGGTAAGCATAATCAAATCTTCCAAAGGCCGCTGAGTGCCTGGAATAACATTTTCCTCCTCTCACATAATACTGCCTCTAAGGAACTTTTACTTAGAGTTTTGCAGACATCTGACTCATTATTGCATATCCTTGGGAAGGAAATGGCTGTTCACAATTGTTCCTATTTTATAGTCAGGAAGATTGAGGGTCACTTGTTTGTCTAAAGATGTAGATTTGTCCAGGGTTGCAGACAAGTCACTGATAGGACGGAGACAATAAAGTCCCAATCCTTTTTGAGAACTGTTGGGGGGGGTGGGGGAGTGGGGTCCAGCATGAGACTAGCCACGCCCTCAGCAACAGACAAATACCTCCTGGGAGGCAGTACTAACTTGCTAGCTCTGAAATAAGTTTTCAATGTTTACTTATTTATTTTGAGAGAGAGAGAGAGAGAGAGAGCTAGAGCAGGAGCAGGGAAGGGGCAGAGAGTGGGAGAATCCCAGGCAGGCTCTGCACTGATAGTGCTGCTGTGAGGCTTGATCCCATAAATCGTGAGATCATGACCCGAGCCAAAATCAAGAGTCTGTCACTTAACCAATGAGCCACCCAGGCACCCCTGAAATATTTTGATAGGTTGTTATCGATATAACTTAGTATGACAGGAATAAATGTCTTTACATTTAAACCTCTGTGCCTAGGTGTGTGTGTGTGTGTGTGTGTGTGTGTGTGTGTGTGTGTGTGTAATCAATAGCATAAGTACAGAATAGAGAAGATCTGGCTTAATAGTAACGCATGGGAACTCATGGGTTTTAGTTGACCACAATTTCAATATGAGTCAGCAGTGTGACACAAGTGCCAGAAAGGCTAAAGCAATCTTGGGCCATGTTAATAGAAACATAAGGTCTAGAGCAAGGGAGGCAATGACTCTGTGGTGTTCTGCATTTGCCAGAGGGCTCCTGGAGAGCTCTGTCCCAGTCGGGGCACCGTGATCTAGGCGGGACCTTCAACTGGAGTCCGTCAGAGGTGAGCACTTAAAATGATGACAGGGTGCAAAATCCCATCATAGGAGAGGAGTTAAATAAAAGAACCAAGGATATCAGTGCTTGAAGAAGATTTAGGGATAAAACTGGAAGTGAGAGAAGAGCAAGCTACCTGGGAAAAAAAGCCTAAGGCACAGTTTCTAGTGGCAGAAATATAATTTCTGGCTCCTCAAGGAAAAAAAACACCATGAGAGCCGTCTCAGCTCTTGTCATTTAATAGAAATAAATGGATAAAATAAATGGGTCATCAGCGAAGAAGACCCTATTCCTCCTCTGATTTCTGTGAAGGATGCAAATGTGTGCATGCATTTAGGCCTCGTCATCAAATCACCTCCCTCTCCTGCGGGTGCACCTCCTCCAGGAAGCCCTTTCCACAAAGCCCTCCTTGCCCCACTTGCTCTGTTATCTCCTCGGCACGAGCTGGGCGCTGCGGTTTTCATTTGTCCAGTTTTCCTAACAGCTTGTATATTCCTTAGGGGAAAGGAACCATTTCGTTTTGTTTTTATTACCCTAAATGTTCTCGGTACATCTGGGTATCGTGAATTAGAGACTGGGGGGGATGACTGCGGACGGTAGCCCAAAGATGAATTAAGGTAAGCAGACAGGTAATTTTTTATAGCATCTATATGACGGAGCATTACAGCTTGCTCTCTTGATGATAATAGCACCTAATTGACCCTTCACTTTATGAAATAATTTGAGCTGACAAAGTTGGCTGGGTAGTAAATCATACTTTCCCCTACATCTTGCATTTTAATAGACTTTACTTATGTAGTCATTTATTTTTTGAGAGAGAGAGAGAGAGTGTGTGTGCACTTGCGCAGGCAGGGGAGGGGCAGACAGAGAGGGAGAGAGAGAATCTTAAGCAGGCTCCATGCCCAGCACGGAGCCCCACCCAGGCTTGATCTCACAACTGTGAGATCATGACCTGAGACTAAGTAGAGAGTTAGATGCTTAAATGAAGAGTCAGATGCTTACCCCAGTGAGCCACCCAGGCGGCCCTTTACATCTTGCATTTAAAAATAAAAACTGTGTATCTGTGCTGGAAAAAACCACACAGTTTACTACCTAAGCACTCCATTTGCCTTGCTCCAGGTCTTAGGAATCGCTGTCCAGCTAGGGGATTTTTTTTGACTTCACACTTTCTTCTTCTTTGTTTGTTTGGATATTTACAAGGTAACAGTGTCAAATCACAGCATCATACGGTATCTAGTTGATGAAGTGAATTAGTAGTCTATTTAACAATATTGGTCTAAGAGATAGAAATGCCACAAAATGAGTTTGGCTAAATAAGAAAGCACCATGTTATACATTTTGTAAACGAGATATGAGATATCACATATTTACATTATGTCAAAGATATAGAAGTGCTTTCGGGGTAACAATGCATGTCGCTCCCTAAGTGTCCTGTGTAGCAGGTTAGAGAATGATATGGTTTCACTCAAGAACAGAGGAAGGAATGGAGCACAGCAGTCATCCGCAAGGCTGAGGCAAAGTCACAGAACATGGGAGCGAAGGGCAGGTGGCTCTCATCACTGGATAGTGTTTCTTCCCACAGTCAATGACCTGACATGGTGTTGAGCAAACTATACACTTCTCGGTAAGAAGGTGCTAGAACTCTATTCGCCAGCCTGAAGTTTATTTAGAAGATTCAAAAAGCAGAAGGACTGAGAAACAGGGCCCCCAATTTCATCTCTCTGGCTATTCATCACAAATACAGATTTGTGGCAATCTTCTTGATGGCGGAGGTAGCCAGCCTGTCCATACTCAGACTCGTTCTTGGCTCAGACTCATCCAAAGGCCAAGATCAGGGCACTTCCTGCCATGCAGAGCAGACCTTTGGTTCTGAAGGTCTGTTTGGCAACAGACACATGGAGCATGGGAATTTTCTGTTTGTTTTAGCTTCCCAGAGAGACTCAGAATGAAGCTGGGACTACGTCCCAGATTTGGTGTCCTTGGCAGCATATGCAACGGACATTTTTTTTTTAATAAATCTGAAACAAATGCTAACACGAATTTGCCCTAATTACACTGACCCAAAGATTCTCCAGATGCCTCCCCAAGTAAAGGGCTCGGTCACATCCTTTCTACTTTCAGGGCTTCTGCATTCAGCGCTGCAGGCCTCTTATGAGTCTCCAATTTCCAAGCACATTTCAGAGACGTTAAAGGAAATAACTCTTAATAATGAAAAATCAGATGGAAGGCTTAGGTCTTTCAAGAGGAATAACCTTTATAGAAGGATAAGGTTTATCAGCCCCAAATAAGTCCATCATCATTATTTATTTCCATATTATACTCTGAACTACCCAAGAGGGCTAATAAATAATCGGGGTATGTCTGTCTGATGCCGAGCCCAGAGAGCAAATTCGCTGTGAGGCAGTCAGCCCTGCAGGAAAATGAAGCAACCAGCCGAACAATGAGCGAGCAGCCCACAAAAGCACTATTATGTCTATAGCTTCTAACAAGATTTGGACCCTGCATCGGAACCCATCATGGACTGGACACCAGCTTTTATGACCTCCAGAGAAGGGTCAAAGTTCTTGCCATCTATGGCAGAAAAGGTCATTTCCCTCTGTTCTCAGACCCAGGGGGGTTAAGTAGTTTGCAAAAGAACCAAAAGGATTTCAGAGCACATGGTCTAACCTCTCCCTTGACCGAGAAGGAAACTGAGGCCCAGAGAGATTACAAGGTCATGGTTAGAGTCACGAAGGTAGTTTCCAGGAGAGCTGACATTCAGATTTCCAGAAGGGTTCCTGTGTCTCCAGAATGCCATGCCTGGACTAGTGTTGTACAAGGAGCCCTGAGTATCAACTTCAAAGCCTTGGTCTTAAGTCTTGGTGGATGTTAGCAAAGTGACCTTGAGAAAGTCACTTAAATTCTAGAGCTTTGCTTTTCTCACACTGCAACACTGGAGGTAAAAATATGTGGTGTGTCTGCCTCAAAGATCAAATGAGATAACGTGTGCACACTCCTTTTAAAGGCTTTACAGGGCTCAGGGTAAAATAACTTCAGATAAAGGAAATTTTTTCCTGTCAAGGATATATGGGTAGACTCCAGGGGAATTCATGAACCACTAGAAATTTTGTATAAAATTGCATAGGCATGAGTGCTAGACACCCTTTTTTAAAAAAAAAAATCTCCCTGGGGAGTTTCTCTGGCTTCCATCAGTTTCTAAATGTGTGGCTGACACTCTCCTCCAGACCCTATCTCACCATTGCCAGTAAGAATCTATGTGCTATGGATATCAACCTATTTGTGATCAACTTCAAAGCTTGATGTATTAAAATTTGACTGTATTCATGTATTTAATGTATGGCTGAGATTTTCCTGCTAGCCTTAGAGATTCCATAATCCGTGTTTTTAGAGCATAAATCTATTCAGGGGAGGAAAGCTAATATGACGTCACATTTTCCTCCATAAAGGACTAAAAACCTATAGCCTATAAAATGATGAATAAAACTTTCTTTCTTTTTAAATTTATGTATTTATTTTGAGAGAGAGAGAGAGAGAAAGAGAGAGAGAGAGAACACAAGCAGGGGAGGGGCAGAGAGAAGGTGAGATAGAATCCCAGGCAGGCTTTGCACCATCAGTGCAGAGCCCAATATGGGGCTCGAACTCGGGAGCTGTGAGATCACGACCTGAGCCGAGACCAAAAGATGGACACTTAACTGACTGAGCCACCTAGTCTCCCCCACGACTAGAAATTTCAAATTATAAATCAACCAGGGTTGTTTTTTTCCCACACTGTGTACTTACTTAGCAATACTTCCTGGTTATCTGAGATTTCTTTAAAGCCATATTTAACAAGTGAACTATATACTTATTATTTACTGAGTTCCTACTGAGTTCTCAGCAGTTTGCTTCCAGTGTTTTCCCATAAAGCACTAGACAAAAGACCCAAATCATAAACCATTTGCAGGCTGCCACATTATGCCCGTGGTTCTGGAAGGCTGAGTGGTACGGAGAAAAACAAATGAAAAAGTATTATTCATGACCAATTGATCAATTAGGCTGCTTTTCATTAAAAAACATAAAAAGGCAGAACCAATTTAGCAATGACTGTGTTCGAAGTGCATAAAAACATTATTAATGTTGGATTTTTTTCCCCTCATTTATTCATAGTTCGCTTTAGAAAATTACACTTGAGAGCTTTCTGTAAGGCAATCGAGGGAGTGGAAGGGAGCACTGGAATCCTTTTGTAATGCTGATGAAGGGGTAGTGACAGATACTGGTTTGTAAGGCCTCTTCTGTATATAGTTATATCGTTCAGAAGTGGAGACTGATTTCTGTACTACCTGAGAGTATGAGATAACCAACCAGGGAAGTTACCTACTTGTAAGACTCATCCATCATCCCATAAAGCAATCCAGCGGGAGCTTTTATAAATTTGACAATGGCTATACTCCTGTGTTTTAGTGGTAAAGTCTTATACAGTACAGAAATGTGAAAAATAAGAGGGAGTTTTTTCCCCTCTTGAGTATATCAAAATATCATCTCCTGCCCCACGGCTCTGCGGAATCATAACTTCCCTCTTGTATTATTCCTTTCTGTTTGCTTCCTTCCTATTCCTTCAAGTTCTATATTTTTCAGTTCCTCGTGGCATCTTTTGCCGAAAGTTTCTCAAACAGAGCCTTAGGCTATATAAATGCAATAAGAATCCTCATCTATGCTTAATGTAGTGCTATCATTCAGATGAACAAAACCTAAAATATATCTTGGCTCCCAGATTTTTAGCAACTTACACCAACTTAAAACCTGAGCGGTGGTGGTGTAAGGTCCTGTTACTGATTCCCATTCAGTTCCATTTGTGTCACTTCTCATTACATATGTCTTTCTTCAGAGAGACACCATTTTAGGGGCTTCACGTGTATAATTTACAGTTGCTCCTTGAGCAATGAGCCAGTTGGGACACAATTGAGAATCTGTGTATAACTTTTAGGGGCGCCTGGGGGGCTCAGTTGGTTGAAGTCCAACTCTTGATTTTGGCTCAGGTCATGATCTCACAGTTCATGGGTTTGAGCCCCACGTTGGGTTCTGCACTGATAGCGTGGAGCCTGCTTGGGATTCTCTCTCTCCCTCTCTCTCTCTGTCCCTCCCCTGCTAGTGTGCACTTTCTCTCTCTCTTAAATGGTTAAATAAACATTAAAAAAAAAAAGAAGATCTGTGTTTAACTTTTGACTCCCCCTGAACGTAGCTACTGATGGACTACTGTTGACCAGCAGCCTTATCGATAACAGGAATGCTCGATTAACACCGATTTTGCATGTTCTATGTATGATACACTGTCTTCTTACACTGAAGTAAGCTAGAGAAAATGTTATTAAGAAAATCATAAGGAAAAGAAAATGCATGTACAGTCCTGTACTGCAGTTATTCAAAAAATCCAAGTGTTAAGTGGACCCATGTAGTCAAACCCATGTTGTTCAAGAGTCAACTATATTTAGTTTCCAACACAATATGATGAGATAGGTACATTATCACTATCACTTTATTTTATTTAAAAAATTTTTGTAAATGTTTTATTTATTTCTGAGTGTGTGTGAGAGAGAGAGAGAGGCAACGTGAGCAAGGGAGGGTCAGAGAGAGAGGGAGACACAGAATCCAAAACAGGCTCCAGGCTCTGAGCTAGCTGTCAGCACAGAGCCCACTGCGGGGCTCGAACCCATGAACCGTGAGATCATGACCTGAGCCAAAGTCAGCCACCCAACCGACTGAACCACCCAGGTGCCCCAATTACTCTCATTTTATAGCTTATGAAATGAAGGCACAGAAAGACTAGCTTGTCCCATATAGTCCAGTTAGTACCTGAAGGATTGGCCTCAAACCCAGCGCAAGCACCCAGTAAATGTTACTTATTATTGTGGTAGCTGTTATTACCTGAATGTATACACTCAATAATAGCTGCTATTGCTGCTAAAAATGATGAATTTGGGGGGACCTGGGTGGATCAGTCGGTTGAGCGTCTGACTTTGGCTCAGGTCATGATCTCGAGGTTCACAAGTTCGAGCCCCATGCTGGGCTCTGTGCTGACAGTTCAGAGCCTGGATGGGGCCTGCTTCGTATTCTGTGTCTCCTTCTCTCTGTGCCCCTTCCCTGCTTGCCATGTGTGTGTGTATGTGTGTGTGTGTGCCAAAAATAAACATAAAAAAATAAAAAAAGAACTAGTTTTTAAAAAAATGATGAATTTGTGTGTCTAATCCTTCTTCAAAGTGTACGAAACATGGATATGACCCCCAGTGGAAGAGTGGATTTTGGTAAGGATTATCACCTAAAGCCATTAGGTGAAATTTGTTGGGAAATAAGGTGCTACCCTGGCGCCAAAATGTCACCCCCTAAGGTAACTTGTTAATTGCAAAGGTGGAGAAAGTACCTTTACAACAAGGGCTCCCGGGAGTGAGATCAGTACCTTGAGCCGCTATCAAACTGAGAATCACAAATAGAGGGACAACGTGGTATTACGTGCATTATGAGATGCAATATGGCGCACCCTGTAAAAACCGCTTAGCAAAATCTAATCAATGTGTTAGTCAAAGCTTGGAGTTTACAGGACAGAAATAGTGGGAATAGAGGAGTAAATTAAATAATATCATGAGGGAACAACAAATCCCGAACGTGGGACATTCTACAAGATAACTGGCCCAACTCTTAAAAAAAAAGAATTCAACTATCAAATAAAAAGACATAAAGGCCAAAAAAATGTGCTTTTCTTTATAAAAATTAGATCCTACTTTATTTTTAAAGGTACAGAAGGTGTTTGGAGGTCAGATGGTGAAGGTTAGAAATGGTCTTAATATTAGATAATATTAAAGGATTAGTATTCATCTGCTTAGGTATAATGTTGGTATTGTGGTTATATAGGAGAATGTCCCTATTCTTAGATGTGTACCCACTTATTTAGGAGCAAAGTGTCATTTTGTTCGTAGCTTGCAAGTAGTTCAGAAAGAAATACAAAAAGTTGGAACAAATATGGCAAAAAGATAGCAGTTGGTGAGCCTAGCAGGCGAGTATAGAGGTATTCATTGTACTAATATTTCAACTTTTCTTTATGTTTGGACAATTTTCCTCACATTCTTCATAAAATGTCTTCCATCTTCTATGGAGAGCATATAAGACTTTTATCTTCCTGTACTTAATAATGATTTCTTTTCATTCTCTATAATGTTTGTCTGTGAATGCATATTTAAAAATAAAACTGGTTTTAAAAATTGCTTACTGAATGTCTATTGGCTCAAGCTTCTTGAAACCTAATATTAACATTGTTGAAGAGAGCTCAGTGCCTAATACAGGGCCTGATACATAGCAAATGCCCAATACGTGTTTGTAAATGCTTACTTGTTAAATTTATTTTGTTCCTGAAAATTTTAAAGTGGCAGGCAAGAAGAAAGAAAGAAAGAAAGAAAGAAAGAAAGAAAGAAAGAAAGAAAGAAAGAAAGAAAGAAAGAAAGAAAGAAAGATGGAGACACATAAGGCTGTGTTGTTCCTTTACAGATCAAAATACGCTTTAGCAAATAGTTGAAATGGACAAAGTGGAGGAGGGGCAATCAACCTCATCTTTTGATTCAAATAACTTAGGTCTCAAAGATTCTTGACCAAATTTTGAATTTGCTTTAGGAGGGTATGAAAATGAAGAATCTATCCCTAGGACGAATCCAGCAGCAACTGTTATTTGTTTAAGAATTCCTGATGGAAACGCACTTAATGACACATTCATGAACAATTGTAGCTTTTTCTTGATCCAGGAAAAGAGGCAAGTTCTGCTCAAGTTTAGGCATGAGCCCCACAAGACCCCAACACCAGCAGGTGTTATTCTCTGAGAATCAATAAATTTGTGGGAATTGAGATCAACTTCGACTCTTCCAGAAGGCAGTGGTTCTAAAAGAGACGGCTCCAGACAGTAAGCGAGATATATTTTATATAAAAATGGAAAGAAAATGATCAAGATTCAAAGAAATAATTAATAATGATATAATTTTGCATTTTCATAGTGCCTTTTTCCTAAGGCACTTCACATCTGTGCAAGCTCATTCATTCTTATGGTATCCTTATGAGGTAGGCGTAGAGCAACTGAATTAAAGAATGAAAGGAATTTTCATCAGGACATAAGATGTGGAATATATTCAGAAGGATATTATGTAAACAATGGAGATAATACTCATATTGATATTGAGCAAATCGATAGCTTCCCTCCCCATTACTGCGTCAGTAACGTCATTTCAAAAAAATAAAACCTATCACAATTTAGGGAAATAAGATAACTGTTTACTATATGATAGACCCTCCAAGTCCAGTCTAAGAAGGTAGTTTTATTCAATGACACAGGCCTCTCTCTACAAAAAACAAAGTTCTTGAAAAGAGTACAAATAGTCATTTTTCAAACTTAAAATTTAAATGCACTTAGATGGTTCTCTATTTACATGGTATTCTTTAAGAGTAGATCTTTTTGTAAAGAGGTTTGCTTTAAAATTATATTATAACCATGAAGTTTTAGAAACAATATTGGGTCTACTTAGAAGCAGAATCTACTTATATTAAATGTTCTTTCTGAAACCAAAAATAAGAAAGAAAAAAAAGGTGAACCCATTAAAGAACTAATCAGTCGCTGATAAATGCAGTGTATAGAACGAAAGATGCTTTGACCTGAGGATTCCCACCCTCAGACAACATCACATGAGCACATGCAATCTTTTCCACTGGATATTTAGACCCTAAACATTTCCCTCTTAATTTATTTAGGGATGTGTATTTTCAGTACCGTGCAGATTAAGTTACGTGTACATACACTATTAACAAGGCCTCATTCCAGGCATGTAAACACGGTATTTTTAAGTTAGTGGGACCTTTGGTGTGTATACTCAACCCTCACATTCAGGAGCAGTTGGGACAGAGAACACAAAGGAGTTTGTCTTCAGACTCATTGCCTGAACTGGACACCATCCTAAAAACACAGCACTAATTATCAATAAAGAGACAAGGATAGACAATACTCTCTCAAAACCTATTTCGTTGTGAAGTTTTCTTTTTGTAAAGAAATCCAAAGCGGTGTTCTTTGTAAAGGGAACACGAATGCTAACAGAAGGAGAAATGTAAGGCAGCAATCCTGGCCCCACAGCGCCAATGTTCACTTCATTGCTGCCTAGCCCGTCATCCCCACCCTCAACGGGGATTAAATGCTGACTGTGGAGAGGGAGGATTTCACCTCTGTAATGGGTCTCAAGTCTCTCCCTGGGGTGGCTCAGAAGCCAGTTAGTGGAGAATTTTGTGTGCTGGGCTACGTAAGGAACGAGTTCCTTTGCTGGAAATCGAACCCCATCACCACAAGCATTGTTAAGGCGAAAGATTTACAGACCTCCGCTGATGGACCCAAATATGAAAAAGCAATATTCAGAGAGCCCATGGGATTCCTTTTAATTCGATTTGACTTGTGGAGAACATTCTGCAAATTATACAACTGTTCAAGATCTCTAGAGTATACATCCCGATGTTGTATAATGACATACCTTTTTTGAAGAGAACAGGCTGGGTCTATGCCTTGGCTTTGACACCAAGTTAATAGAATCCTCTCTTGCAAGAAGGAAGGCGAAGTCAAACATCAAAATTACTGCATGTCAGAGTACAGATCCACCTTGTGCTGTCGTCCAAGGACCGCACTAAAACAGGGTACCAGCTCACAGATCCATTAATAGTGCCTCCTCCTGTCTTATTTCTTACTCTCTCCTCCAAACTACCCCCCGTTAGCCCTGTAGTCTGTAGGCAAACCACACAGGAACTGGCAGATACAGGGCTTCAGAGAGTTGGGCGTGAGCCTTAGATTATGTGGTTTTGTTTTCTTGCTGCCAGAGTTGAACTAAAATGCAGGAGGCTCTCTGAAACACTTTTGCTTCTTTATGCTTGGTTTCAATTTTAACAATTTCCCCCCTGAACGATTATGTTCACATAAGAACATTTCTAATCCTAGACGTGATCCATCAACAAAGCTGTTGCCGCTCTGAAGGAAAACTCTCATTTTCTCCCAGAACATTGAAGAATCCAGAGAAAAACCAGAGCTTCTTGGGGGGAACTTATTTAATACCACTCACAAAGTTAAAATCCCAGAGAAAATGCTTTCTTAGTACACTCAGCCTATAATGTTATTCTTAGTCCATAACATTACCCTTAATGGGAAAAAAAAAAAAAAGAAAGAAAGAAAAAGAAGAAGCTTTGAGCCAGGATTAGTTCTAACCCCAGTTTTCCCAGTCAGGCACAAGCTGGGACTGGTTACTTAGATTTTCGGGATTTCCCTTTCTCCTCAGTTGGTTGGGGCTAAAGGATTTCTAGGATTTGAAGATTTTTCACTGACCTAAGGTTTTTGTTACCTTCAGCTTCCTTTGTTCTAACCTTAAACTTTGTAAAAAAAACAAAAAAAAAACAAAAAATAAAAAAACCCAACCAACCCTCCCCCCCAGTAGGCTCCTATACCAAAGCTTGTGAAGGCCTCTTCCTCTCTTCGCTCTTGCTAGAAAATTGATTGCCAATGCTGCATCTTTGCACAAAAATAAAGGACACTGCTAAGTGTCACGAGGCAGAGTTTGGGGACTAGGTCTAAGAGAAAGAGGGAAATGTTGGCTCACAGGATCTTCCTTGCATGAAATCCTTGAAGGCTAAGAAGGAGGGGATCATATAAGACTCAGTTTGGGGGCGCCTGGGTGGCTCAGTCGGTTGAGCATGACTTCGGCTCAGGTCATGATCTTGCAGTTTGTGAGTTTGAGTTCCGCGTTGGGCTCTGTGCTGACAGCTTCGGAGCCTGTGTCTCCCTCTCTCTCTGCCCCTCTCCACTCATACTCTGTCTCTCTCTCTCAAAAATAAAAATAAATGTAAAAAAATTTTTTAAAAAGGCTCAGTTTGGAGTTCTAAAATTTAAACTCATGCTACATTATGAGACGATATCCTCTTTTATCTTTTCGCCCCCTTGTACCTAAATCTTGTTCAAAATTTCCTGTTTTGGGAGGGGGGATATCTCCTTGGTTATAATTGCTCGGGAATTTTATTGAAATAGAAAAGAAGAATCTGGTTTGGAATCATCAGCATACTCTGGTCACAGTAGGTGCTCAATAAATATTTATTGAATGAGTTAAAGGAAGTCATTTGCTACTTCCAACTCCTTTATCCAGGATTTTCTTTTTGTTAATGCAAGTTTGTTAAATAATGCAAGTTGTGTCTGATCAGGGTTCCTACTATTTCCACAGGTTATAAAGATAGAATTTTAAAGGTAACAACAGGTCACAGACTTTAGAACAATAAACATCTCAGTGTTGGCCTTAGTGTTCTTCAGTCTTCACGGTCTAAGGACCTTCTTGGATTCCATCATTATACTCAGTAGCCTCAGAGCCAATTTTCAGACACTGAAATCTTCTGGCCACAGTCCTATCCCAAGTCAATGGTTTTGAAGTGGCTGAACGGTGGGAGTGGGAAGGAAGGAGAAAAGATAAGTAATGTTCTATAGGAAGTATCATGGTGTTTTCAGCTTGCACCCTAATGAGGAAACTGCTTTTCCACAGGGTACTACCCCTCAGGGAGCAGAATCGAACCCCTCCCCTTATTAGCGTGGGGCAGAATGCAGAACAGGACAATCTCAAAAAAAAAAAAAAAAAAAGAGAAGTTATTTCAGCAGTAAGTAGTGATCAACAGACATGTTATAGAGCATATTGACAGGGGAGTGAGGCCACTCGACGGGTCTATTTCCTGGATGCTCTGTAATTGAGTGAGTGCAAAGGCGGAAGCTGAGAATAAAGACTCTAATGTGAGAATGCCGGCATTTCAGTCCTCACCATCCTGGGACATTCCAAAAATATCAGCAAAATTGGGAGGATTCTAGAATATGTGAAATCTGGCCTTCTCTGTAATAGAGAAATTTTCTTTTAAAACCATATTCATTTAAAAAATTTTCAGCAGTTCCTCTCAAGGGGTCATTGTGGATATCCAGAATTTCTTGTACATGATTATGTCTCATTTACCTTTATGGAAAAGGGTGTACTTCTCATTCAATAGTACAGATTCTGACATTCTCTTTCCATTTCTTCGGGAAATAATGTTTGAATACCTACTCTGCATTAGGCCTGTTCTAAGTGCTGGGGGTATAGCAGGGAATCAAACATAGTCCTTGCCCTCCTGGATCTTACCTTCTGGCAGAGAGAGAAATAATCACACATGTCAGATGGTTGTACTACTACAGAGAATCATAAAATGAGGCAAGAGTTAGAGAAAGTGTAGCTGAGGTGGGGGGGGTGTTGCAATTTTATTGGGAGATCAAAGGACATTTGAGCTAAGTCCAGAACAAAGTGAGGGAGCCATGCTGATGGCTCCCTGGGGAAATAGCGTTTGCAGGAACAGGGACCGCCAAGTGCAATGCTAGTGGTGGGAGCAAGCTTGATACGAGTGAGGAGGAGAGGAGTCAGGATGGAGGTCAGATAGAGCTCAGGAGCCAGAACACAGACGGTGCTGCTGGTTGGGGTCTTATTCTGAGTCAAACAGGAGCCAATGGAAGATTTTGAACTGGGGAGTTACATGATCTAATTTGGGTTTTAGGTTTTAGAAGGATCGCTCCGATTGTTGTGTTGAGATGAAGTAGTCAGGGGGCAAAAGCGGAAGCAGGGAGCCCAGGTAGGAAGCTACCGCAAAAGTCCTGGCAAGGGAAGCGGCAACTTAGGACGGGTGGTAGAAAGTGGAAGTGGTGGGAAATGACTGGATTCTGAATACACAGGGTGACCACAAAGTCTGGAAACATAAATATTGGTGTTTTATTGTGAATTAGAACGTGGTATTGACAAATCATTTATCACCTCCCAACCTCCTATGACCCAGACTTGGTGGCCGCCCTGCATTTAAAGGTTAGCTGATGATCAGATGCGAAGTCTGAGAGACAAAGAGGGGTGTCGACGATGACTTCAAGGTTCGTGGCCTGAGAAGCTAGTAGAAGCAAGGATGTGTCATTACTGAGATGAGGGAACAAGGGCTTGGAGGATTAGAAGTTTGGTTGTGGACATATTAGGTTTGAGATGTCTATGAGAAATACCAGTGAAGATGTCAAGATAGATGTGAGTCTAGAGGTCAGGAGAGGTTAGAGCTGGAGATAAAAACTTGAGAGTCGTTGAGAGAGATAGAATGTAATTTAAATTTATGAAACTGGATAAAATCACCCAGGGAATGAATACTGAGAGAGAACAGACCGTTTCAAAGTTGAGAGGTCAGAGAAATGAGAAGGAACCAGCCAAGGAGATGAGGAGCAAGGATATCCTAGAAACCAAGTGAAGAAAACTTAGTTCACTTTTACAAAACTCCAAGTTCAAGGGGAAAAAAACACATCAAGTTATTATTGTAAAACCAGGTATTTGGTGAGTGCTACAGTATTGCACCTAAATTATGGTGCCCCCAAATGGAAGAAAGCAGAGAAGGACCTCTCACATTATGTCACTTTAATGAAGTTAATTCCACTAGGTAGGGAACACTTTACAGTTTTGCTGAGCCTAATCAACTCCCTTTCAAACACACCCAGAGATCCATTTTAAAAGGAGGAAATGAGTGGGTTTAAAAAGGAAAAACCGGGATCTCCAACCTTTTCAAACTACAAGGTAGAATTGTGACTGAGAATGTTAATGGAGGGGCACTTGGCTGGCTTATTTAGTGGAGCATGGGGCTCTTGATCTCAGGGTTGTAAGTTCGAGCCCCACATTGGGTGTAGAGATTACTTAAAAATAATGTCTTAAAAAAAAAAAACGAATGTCAATGGAGCTCAACATCACAAGACCAAAAATTAGTCCTTGGGGTAGAGGAGAGGGCATAGAATTGGCCACTGAAAATTTGGGTCAAGTTCAACCAAATAGTTTGCTAGGTGACTATCTCTGGGCAATTTGTGTAACCAATTTGTTCCTTCAAACTCAGCTCAAGTTCACCTCTTCCAGGAAGACTTCTCTAATTATGTAGATTTAGACAAATCCTCTTTTTACTCCCAAAACATTTTTATCACAGCAACTTATTATAATTGCTAATTTATTTTTGTCTTTTTAATTAGACTATTACTTCTTTGTATTCCCATAGCTCAACATCGTGCCTGGCCCTTAGCAGGTGCTCAATAATGTAGAATGAATGCCTGTTCCCCAAACCCAGCTTCCTCATTTGTAAAATGGAATAATTACACCTACTTTTCAGGGTTCCTTTGAAGTTTATGTAAGATGTGCCTAGAAAAAAATCTTCACAAACTATAACTCACTATATAAAATACTTGTTTGTGCCCCACTGTTTTATAGGATAACAGCTTAGCATGGCATTCAAGGCCCTGAATGATCTGTTTCTAGGCTACCTTTATAATTTCCCTTGGGCTACTATCCCCACTCCTCTAAATGATAGCCAGCTAAGCAATATTACAAACACACCAGCTTCTTTCACATCTCCTATCACTTTATAATAACCTACCTACACGTCAGTATTGATCATGAGATCTGTTAAAATAATAATTATGATTGAAGCAGTAGCTAAAAACAAATGCTCTATCATCTGTGAAGAATTTTGCTATTGTCTAAGTCTTTTCCCTCCACCCTGGTGGAATGTTGACATAGTCTTTTAAAACGTGGGCTTGATTATATTTTCAACGCCTACCAGGTTCACCTAGCAGTCTGGACAAGGTCTTTCGTGACCTGACTTTCCACTGCCACTTCATCTTCTTCTGCTGTTCCATGAATAGCCTTTGAAACAGTCATAGAAACTACAGCACCTGTAGTTTTACCAAGATAATAGGCTCTCTCAGCTTTCAAGTCTTTACACATGATGTGTCTTTTGCCTCTAATGGGCTCCTCCACTTTGTCTATCCAGTGAACTCCCTGTCATCCTTTAAGATTCTGATGCAAAGTCTTCTGTGAAATCTGCCCTTGAATACGCCTTGACAGAATTAGATGCTCTCTCCTCTCTTATTACCAGATACATATCTTGTCACAATCCTCTGTGATGGTGCCTGTCACCTCCACTAGCCTGTAAACTCAGGCAGCATTGGACTCATGTTTTCGCTTTGGGTCCTTAAGTCCTTACAGCTCCGTGGGATCCCTGGCACATAGTGGGAACTCCCCGAAGATCAGTTGAATATTTCAGCGACTGCCCATCAGTGGTACCCGAAGCCCTCATTGGAGGTCCTCCATCACTGCCCATCACACACACTACTCTTTTCACCCCTAGCAAACTACCATTACACTCTTTGTCCTTTGAGGTGGAGATCAGCTGCGGCTGCCGGATCCAGTCAGTTAAAATACCTGAGTAACAAAAATTGTAAAAATTTCTCTTTGAAAAGAGGAATAGGAGAGCATCACAGCCTCCTAGACTGTTAAATGAAGACACTTGCCTTCATCCCACTTGATAGCCCCACGCTGGGTAATTTTAACCTCTCCCACCCCTCTTGCTTGATGCCCAGGAAGCAGCGGGCACCAGACCTCCGAGGAGCCGGAAGTGAGGGACCGGAAGTGAGGAAGCGGAAGTGGAGGACAGGAGCACAGGGGCCTGGCTGCAAGAGGCGATCAGCCTAGGAACGAGAGGTTTAAGTTTGAACGGGAAAAGGCCCCGACGCCGGTGGCTGGATCTTCCCTTCAGGTAGTAGATTCTTGTTTGGGGATTCCAGCGGGGGCATGGAGGAGCTGCTCCCCGCCTCTTGTCCCAGGCCGGTGCCGTCGTTGCGTGGGTGCGGGTGAGAGGGGGCTGAGGCCACCACGCTTTGTGTGAGGGAAGGCCCTCCGCTGTGTGACGCCATCATGTCACTCCCTCCTTCTAGAAGCTTCTGTGCCGTCCAGCCTTCCCCTCCAAGTAAACTGCATGCTCTCCAAGGGCAGTCAGTGGTCTCATTCATCCTTGTGACTCCGGGCCTGGCTTAGGGCCTGCCTTGTACACAGTGGTCATTCTGAAGTGGTTGTTGAATGAATGAAGAAATGGCTGCCAAGGATAGACCCTGTCTACAGGAAGTTGACTCTCAGCCTTCACTCTTCATGTTCAAAATTCTTTCTGGAGCGTCTCATTTCTTCTTCTCAACAGTTGTTTCAATGTCGTGGTTATTCTTTATGCTGCAGATGAGGGAACTGAAGCTCAGAGAGAGTGGTTGAGCCTTAATTAGGGAATGGCAGAGCAGGGCCTCAAATCCATGCCTTTGTAATCCTAATTAATGAGATGAGGTATGTTGGGTGTGAGTATATTGTGAGCACTCAAAAAAGAGTAGCCCTTTATTCCAGGAGGGGTCTGTGTCTTGTGGACATATTTCCCCATTTCTTAGAATGGAGTCTGCCACATGGTAAGCTCTAGAAAGCTAATAGTTGAATGAATTAATGAACACACAGGAGGGCTCCAAAAAGTTGGTTTCTCTGCCTCCTGCAGTATTATTCACATGGAAACGGTAACACCTCCTAATGCCATCATGGTATTCTCTGTAATCATTCACCCATAACAGTCTTGGCCAGAGCTTTTTTCTCCTGGCTATACTTAAGTCTATAAGCAGAACCTATAGCACTGTCTTCATAGCACTACCCTAAATGCATCTTTCCAGATGCCCCTTGCATTCAGCCTCTTAGATGCTGCCCTTGTTATTGTCCTGGGTCTTTGGGTAAAGTCCTTTCGGCTCCCCAACTCCTTATTCTCAATTCTGACATCCAAAGAGTTTTGAAGACCAGTTTTTCCCTCAACTCATTTGGCCACAAGGCCTGAATTGAAGCGAGTCAATTGTCTTTATTTATTCCAAATATTAACAAGTTTTTGTTGCAGTCACGTCAATGTTTGCTTATTCTGAGCGCCCCCACACCTTACTGTGCATATCATGTAACATGGTAGAGACACTACAGTACCCTTCAAAAGTCTGAAAAAAACCCTTGAGTTTGAATTCCATAATGTCCCTTGATAGCTTATGTGATTAAGGTCAAGTTGGAGGAGGAAACAGCGTTTGCCGAAGCATTGTAGAAGTGGGTAACTCTAAAAAGGGAACCAAGAGAGCTTTTCTACCTCATCATGGGTTGATTTTGGAATTATTTAAGGAAAAAAAGCCCCTTAACCAAACCCTGGGTTTTGAATGTTGGGATCATGTTTATGTCATCCACAAAACAGTACAAATGGTAGATACTCAAGAAATATTTGTGGATTAATTTGAAAATATTTGTTCCAATTCTAGGATTTTACTTGACAATTACAGGGCTGGAATATATTTTTCTAAATATCATGTTTATAATCCAAAACTGTGGAACCAATGCAGGCTTAGCCCAAAGCAGAATCACTCAGTCATTTGGGCATTCACTCCACACCTGTTTCTTGAGTGTCTACTACGTTGTAGGTACCTGTTTGGCAATAGAATTATGCTGCCTTGTAAATAAGATGGTTATGGTCCCTGATGTCATGGAGCTTCTAGTCTGGTGGTGAAGAAAGCAGATGACAAATGGACAAATACAGGTCGTAGTAAGTGCCATGAAGGAAATACAGAGTGTCTGGGAAAATCTAAGTAGTGAGTGTGCTAGCTGAGGACCTCTCAGAGGAGGTGACCCAGCTTTATGACATGGAATATCTTACTTCCCTCCATTTCTAAGTATTCTAGGGGTTTGGGTAGCCAGACAACCAAAATTCAGGTGTGAAAATTTACCCCCTTGGGCATCGCTTCTGTCTCAGAGGTCATAGCCCAGTAATTACTATCTCAAGTTTCTGATGGGGTGAGTAAACTGAACATTTGCATGTAGTCCAGTGCCTAGAATGCATAAAACCAACATATAATTTACAACTAACACCAACTGAACTTGTTAATCTGAAAAGAGACCAGTAGCAGAATGGTGTCTTACATATTCTGTGGTCATGTCATAAAGTACTGGTGCATTAGTAAATGATATTAATTCACTGATCCAGACTTTTTTCTTTGGCGTTTTACTAATGATTGGGAATGTATTTAATTTCAGTATAATGTCAAGCACATCCATTTTAAACTACCCTGTTGGATTGGAGCTTATTATTTAGGTACTTTTCTGGGGCAGAAAATTCATTTAAGAAAACGTTTTTCAAATGCAGTTTAGAGAATATAGGAAAATCTAAAAATTAGGATTTTCTTCCTCCAAAATATAGATAGTTAGCTAGCCAAAAAAGAAAAAAAAAAGCATTTTGATGACTGTTATTCAATTCTAGTAGGCTATGATTCTAACAGGTTTTTTTTTTTAATAGACTTGTGAGGAAACAGATCAATATTTTTTGCTCTAAGCCAGTGTCAAAGTGCATCTCTGCATCAAGTGAGCTTGGTAGCAGGGAAAAAGGACACTAGAGAAAGAAAACCCTCATGATTGAAAATTTCAATAGCTTATTGAAACACATTATAAATCTGGGTTTTGCTGCAGGAATGAGTCAGATAAAAATGCCTGTGTTTGAAGTGCAAACAAGAGAGAAAATCAGAAAATTGTAAAACCACGCAACTTCTCATTATCTTCCTAGGGTTGGTGATGGTCTTTTTCTGAGAAATTTTAATTAAGATACATTTTCTATCTTGCTTATTTGAGGATGTGTTGTACTTTTACCAAAAAAAAAAAAAAGAAAGAAAGAAAGAAAGAAAGAAAAAAAGAAAGGTTGATTATCCCCTTCTCTTATTTTTTGAAAAAGAAGGGATAACTCCTTTAGTTTGCTTCTGAAAATGTATGTCTTCCTTAAATACACACACAGAAATTAATCAAACCTGAGCTGGGACTTGTGAAGGTCAAGGAAGAGAAACAAAACTGAAAACAAGACAAATTTGTTATGAATTTTAATGTTCTCTTTTTGTGTATGTGCAGTTTCTCTAGCAAAATCAGATTATAGATCGTTGAGGCTTCATTGGATTTGGATGCTTGTCAGGGCTTGAAATCAATTTAGTTAGTTCATGATCTTGGTGGCCTTCAGTGGTGAATCACCAGGGAAAATGCAAACTAACTGAGCCACCTTAATGCAAAGCAATGACCAAAGAGGAAGGGAATGGGTACGTGCGAACTGTGAATTGATCATAAGCATCATTTAAGGTTTGGGGGCTGCAGACCTCCTTTAAGTTTTAGCATATTTCATATCCACCTCACTGGGCCTCGTATTGTGTGCCCTGGTTCTGGGATCTGACAGATACATGCCGATAATCACTCCAGGTTTTAGGAAAATTGTTATCGGATTTGAATTATACTATTGTTTAGTCCTAAATACTTACTTCTTTTTCTAAAGCTCGGTAAAGAAAGTAATTTAACCTTTTCCTTGACCTTATTAATCTTACCCGTTGAGGGTACCATGAGTTAGATGTGGAGTCCGCTGGGGTGCAACTACTTGTGTTAATAGTCGACAACCCTCCAAACTTTCAGATTAACAAGAAAGCAGAACATATTTAGATCTAATTCCAGTGACTTGTAGTTCTAAGAATAAAACCATAGGGTCACTCGATGACTCTAAGACTCACTCGTTAACCATCTTAATTACCTTCAGGATGTACTATTTTATACAAGACAAGAAATCTTAAGCATGGAATGTCAGAGCACAAGTTCCATTTTCTTTGTTTTTAGTGTTTATTTATTTATTTCTTAAAATTTTTTAAAATGTTTGTTTATTTTTGAAAGAAAGACAGAGTGTGAACGGGGGAGGGGCAGAGAGAGAGAGAGACAAAGAATCCGAAGCAGGCTCCAGGCTCTGAGCTGTCAGCACAGAGCCCCATGTGGGACCTAAACCCATGAACCTTGAGATCATGACCTGAGCCAAAGTCAGATGCTTCGCTGACTGAGCCACCCAGGCACCCCGACAAGTTCCATTTTCTTCTACTAACTTGCCCATTGTCCATGTAATGCTTTAGAATAATTTTATTTCTGGCCAAGGGGGTTGAGTGATATTTTCTGCAGAACCTTTTAGGACTAGAAAGACTACCTATATTTCTTCACATAATATAGGCCAATCCCTTATGGGAGATTTTCCCTACAGCTCCTTGGAGAATTAATATAGTGCCCTCAGTCCTGGCGGATGAACGTGAGGGGCTGATTTCTAAGTAAAACTAGATTTCTCACACTGACTTGGTCTTCGATAGACATTTCAAAAAATCTTTAACTTACACAGTTTTTGCACTTTGCTTTGCAGGAAATTGTTGCCTTGTCAAAATGGAGATTAATCATTTGGGAGCAGCAGAACTGGGGGCCAATTCCCTCTCCATTTTATAAACCAATTATATAAGCTCCTATTCCATTGCTCACATCCGCATCTCACCTTCCAACGTGGCTTACCGATGGCATTCAGAAGGCAAGTGAAAAACTTCATGAAGAATTACTCAGATGCCGAAATAAAAGTCAGGGAAGCAACTTCTAATGACCCTTGGGGTCCCTCTAGTTCTTTGATGTTAGATATCAGTGACCTGACTTTCAACACAATTTCTCTGTTGGAGATTATGAACATGCTATGGCAGAGACTCAGCGATCACGGGAAGAACTGGCGCCACGTGTATAAGGCCCTTACGCTCATGGATTATCTCATCAAGAATGGATCGAAGAAAGTCATCCAGCACTGCAGAGAGGGCTTCTGTAAACTTCAGACACTAAAAGATTTTCAACACATAGATGAAGCTGGAAAAGACCAAGGTAAAAAAAATGGATACAGTGTGCCAGTAAAGATTAGAAGTTTGGGAAGGGATTATTTTATTTTATTTTATATTTATTTATTTTTTTATTTAAATCTAATTTGTTGTCAAATTGGGTTACGTACAACACCCAGTGCTCATCCTAGCAAGTGCCCTCCCCAATGCCCATCACCCATTTTCCTCGCCTCCCGCCCCCTCCCCGTCCACATCCATATCCACGGAAGGGATCGTTTTAAACCAGGAGCTGGGGCAAAGTTATTCTTAAATGTATTAGCTCCCTTTCTCTGGAACAGTTACAGTTTCCAGAAGACTTTGTGTTGACTCTCTAGTGCCCTAGAGAACAATTTTCTTTCAAAGAAATGTGTAGAACTAACACACTCAAGGTTGCCGATAAAACGATAGCTCATAGAAGATGAACAAAGTGAATAAAACGGGAGGCATGGTAGCTCGGTGTGATTATGTGACTGTAATTCATAATTATAATTAGACTGGAATTTAGTCATAAATGTAAGGAAGTGTTTCCAAAGACTCCAGAATCTTCAAAGGCTATCTAGATGGAAGTAGATGAGCACAAAAATTTAGGCCATAAAATAATTTTGTCGGGGGTGGAGGAGGAGGTGAAGTAGGGAACGGGTGTGGGGAATACCAAACGGAGATGACTTGGTAGCATCTGGTATTCTGCAATGCTAAAAGAACGAGCATTTCCTTCCCGTCTACTGTAAAATTGTAATTTGCGTTTAAAGCGAATAGTCTTATGAGCCATGAGGAGAGGATACAATTCAGTACAGTCTTTTGTTAAGGGTAATTTTTAGAATAGACTTTTTAAAGAGCAGTTTTAGATTTACAGAAGAATTATACAGAAAGGACAGAGTTCCCATATACCCTTCCCCATCCGCACACTCTGTCTCTCCTGTTAACATCTTGTGTTAGTCTGGTACGTTTGTTGCAATTGACTAACTGGTATTAATACATTAACTAAAGTCCTTTGTTTACGTTAGGGTTCACTCTTGGTGTTCTTCCGTTCTGTGGGTTTTGAAAAATGCATGTCACCTATCTATCATTCCAGGATCATATACAACAGTTTCACTGCCTTGAAAATACCCTGTGCTCCACCTGCTCATTATTTCTCCCCTGCCTGGAACCCTGATCTTTTGATTGTCTTTATAGTTTTGCCATTTCTAGAATGTTATGTAGTTGGAATCATAACAATATGTAGCTTTTTCAGACTCGTTTCTTTACTTGACAGTATGCATTTAAGATTCTCCCATATCCTTTTTATAGCCTGAGAGCTCATTTTGTTTTTTTTCTTCACATTTTAAAAATCAGCTTTATTGTGATATAATTCACATACCAAACAATTCACCCATTTAAAGTATACAATCCTGTGGTTTTAGGTACATTGTTAATTTTTAAAAATTGAGATAAAATGTAAATAGCAAAATTTGACATTTCAAGCGTGCAATTAGGTGGCATTGATTACACTCACAGTGTTTGCACAACCATGGCCACTATCTACTTCTGAAACTTTTCATCACCCCAGAAACTCCATAACTGTGGGGCGCTTGGGTGGCTCCGTCGGTTGAGCACCCAACTCTTGGTTTTGGCTCAGGTCATGATCTCACGGTTCGTGAATTCAAGCCCTGTGTTGGACTCCGTGCTGATGGTGTGGAGCCTGCTTGGAATTCTCTCTCTTTTCTCCCTCTCTCTCTGTCCTGTACTCACTTTCTTGATATAAATAAGTAAATTAAAAAAAAGAGAAAAGAAAGAAACTCCATAGTCATTGAGCAATAACTCTCCTGCTAGCCTCTACTACTTTCTGTCTCTGTAAATGTGCCTCTTCTGGGTACCTCATGTAAGTGGAATTATATCGTCTTTGCCGTTTTGTGTTTGGCTTATTTCACATACCATGATGTCCTCCAGCTCACACATATGGTGGGATGGATCAAAACTTCGTTCCTTTTAGAGCTGAATAACATCCCATTGTATAAACATACCACATTTTGTTTATTCATCTGATGGTGGATTCTTGGGTTGTTTTCACATTTTGGCTACTGTGAATAGTGCTGCAATGAACAAAAGCGTACAAGGATCGGTCTGAATCCCTGCTTTCCGTTTGGTTGGGTCTATACATAGGAGTGGAATTGCCAGATCCTACGGCAACTCAGTGTTCAGCTTTTTGAGGACCAGTAACCTGTTTTCCTTAGCAGCTGCCCCACTTTACATTCTTACCAGCAATGTAAGAGGGTTCCTGTTTTTCCATATCCTCGACAACACTTGTTATTGTCCATCTTTTTGATCACAGCCATCTTCCTGGACGACAAAAGTAGTATCTCACTGTGGTTTTAATTTCCATTTCCCTAAAGACTAATGATGTTGAACATCATTTTATGCCCTTGTTGCCCATTTATATATCTTCTTTGGAGAAATGGCTCTACAAATCGTTTGTCCATTTTTAATTGTTTTGTTTTTTTTTTACATGTTGAGTTTTTTTTTTTATTTTTTTTTTTGTTTTTTATTTATTTCTAGGAGAGAGAGAGAGACAGCGTGAGCAGGGGAGGGTCAGAGAGAGAGGGAGTCACAGACTGAAACAGGCTCCAGGCTCTGAGCTGGCAGTCAGCACAGAGCCCGACGCGGGGCCCGAACCCACGAACCGCGAGATCATGACCTGAGCGAAAGTCGG
Organism: Crocuta crocuta; assembly: GCF_008692635.1. Taxonomy (NCBI): domain Eukaryota; kingdom Metazoa; phylum Chordata; class Mammalia; order Carnivora; family Hyaenidae; genus Crocuta; species Crocuta crocuta. The sequence goes on along the minus strand of NW_027529175.1, from coordinate 675,817 downwards.
ACGCTTAACCGACTAAGCCACCCAGGCGCCCCCACATGTTGAGTTTTTTATATGCTGGATACAAGACCCCTATCAGATAGGTGATTGGCAAATATCTTCTCCCATTCTATAGGTCGCCTTTTTACTTTCTTGATTAAATTTTGATGAAGTCCAATTTATCTGTTTTCCTTTTGGTGCTTATGCCTTAAGTGTCATCTGTAAGAAGTCATTGCTTAATCTAAGGTCATGAAGACTCACACCTATTTTTTTTTTATAAGAGTTTCAATGTTTTAGGTCTTCCATTTAGCTCTTGGAGCTAAATTTTTGTGCGTGGCGTGAGGTAGAGGTCCCGTCTCATTCCTTTGCATGTAGCTATCCAGTTGTCCCACTTTGACTTAGTAAAAAACTATTCTTTCCCCTATTGAATTATACTGGCACCCTTATAAAATCAGTTGACCATAGATGTAAGGGTTTATTTCTGTACTCTCAATTAAAAAAAAAGTTTATTTATTTATTTCAAGAGAGAGATAGAGCATGAGTAGGAAAGAGGTGGAGAGAGGGAGAGAGAATCCCAAGCAGGCTCCAGCTGTCAGCCTGGAACCCAATGTGGGACTCGATCTCATGAACCGTGAGATCACGACCTGAGCCAAAACCAAGAGGCAGATGCTTAACTGACTGAGCCACCCGGGGCACCTCCTGTATTCTCAGTTCTTCTCCACTGATCTATATGTCTATATGCCAGTGCCACACTATTTTGATTACTGTAGCTATGTAGTAAATTTTGAAATAAAGGTGAGTTCTCCAGCTTTGTTCTTTTTCAATAATTGTCGTGGCCTTTCTGGGTCCTTTGCATTTCCATAGCTAATGCTTGATCAAGATTGTATTGAATCTGTAGATCAATTCTGAGAATATTGCTATCTTAACTAACATCAGTTCCTCTAATCCACGAACACCAGATATCTTCCGTTTAACTTGGGGTCTTCTTTCATTTCTTTCATAAATGTTCTGTAGTTTTCTGTGCACAAGTCTTACATTTCTTTTGGTAAATTTATTCGTAAGTATTTTATTCTCTTTGGTGCTATTGTAAATGGAATTGTTTTCTTCATTCCATTTTTAGATTATTCACTGCTAATGTATAGAAATACAACTGGTCGAGTTATTTTTGTATATTGCTCCTGTATCCTGCTACTTTGCTGAACTTGTTTATTAGCTGTAATCATTTTTTTTTAAGATTCCTTAGGATTTCCTAATGTGAGATCATGCCATCTGCACCTAAAGATTGTTTTACTTTTCCTTTCCAATGTGGATACATCTTATTTCATTTTCTTGCTTAATTGCCCTGGCTAAAACCTCCTGTACAATGTTGAATAGAAATGGTGAGAGAAATTATCCTTGTTTCATTCCTGATCTTAAGAGGAAAGCTTTCAGTCTTTCACCATTAAGTATGATAGGTTGGGTTTTCATAGATGCTTTTTATTATAAGGTTGATGGAGTTCTTTTTTTTTTCTTCTAATGTTTATTTTGAGAGAGAGAGCATGCAGGCCCAGCGAGAGGGAGATAGAGGCTTTGTGCTGACAGCAGAGAGCCTGAGGCCGAGGCCAAGACCAGGCTCGAACTCACAAACCATGAGGTAATGACCTGAGCTGAGGCTTAACTGACTGAACCACCCATGTGCCCCGCTGGAGTTCTATTCCTAGTTTGTTGAATGTTTTTATCAGGAAAGGCTGTTGACTTTTGTCAAATGCCTTTTGTGCATCTATTGAGATGATTATGTGTTTTTTCTCCTTTGTGTATTACATTGATTGATTTCCATATGGGCACCAACCTTGCATTCGTGTATAATTCCCACTTGGTCATGGTGTATATATCCTCTTTATTTCTGAAGTGTTTACTTAAGGTCAGGTGTGAAGTTTCATGATGAAATTAGAGAATATCTTCTTGGGTTTTGATCGTGCTAGGCTTCTTAATCTCAAAATCGTAAAGGCATCAACTTCTTTTTTTTTCCATTTTATTTTTTAAAAACATTTTTAAATAGTTTATTGTCAAGTTGGTTTCCATATAACACCCAGTGCTCACCCCCACGAGTGCCCTCCTCCATGCCTATCACTCCCCTTCCAATCCCCCCCCACACCCATCGGTCCTCAGTTTGTTCTCAATATTCAAGAGTCTCTCATGGTTTGCCTCCCTCCCTCTCCCCCTATTTCCTCCCTTCTTCTCCCCCACGGTCCTCCGTTAAGTTCCTCCTAATCCTCCTATACGTGCAAACATATGGTAGCTGTCCTTCTCTGCCTGACTTATTTCGCTCAGCATAATACCCTCAAGTTCCATCCATGTTGCTACACATGGCTAGATTTCATTCTTTCTCGTTGCCATGTAGTATTCCATCGTATGGATAAATCTATACAAAGGCATCAACTTCTACAAGGATTACATTTATTATTAAAAATTAAAATGAGGGGCGCCTGGGTGGCTTGGTCGGTTAAGCGTCCGACTTTCGCTTAGGTCATGATCTTGCGGTTCGTGGGTTCGAGCCCCGCGTCGGACTCTGTGCTGACTGCCAGCTCAGAGCCTAGAGCCTGTTTCAGTCTGTGACTCCCTCTCTCTCTGACCCTCCCCTGCTCATGCTGTCTCTCTCTCTCCTAGAAATAAATAAAACATTAATAAATAAATAAATAAAATTAAAATGAAATACAAATTAAAATTTTGCATCCCTAAGAATTAGGTTTAAGAAAAGGCATAATATTTTGGATAATAGTGAATGGAATATAATCGTTTTTGTACTTTACAGAGCAACTCTTTTATCACTGTACTGAGCACTGTGATGATTTTTTTTTTTTAAGTGGAGAGGATCAGCCCCTTCTCTGTTGAGCTTGTGAGCTGTTTTAAGAGATGGAATAGATTGGCATGAAATTGTGAGCAAACTTGTTCATGCACTTATACCTTTTATATGTACAAGGTATGGCATATTTGGATGTGTTTCAGTTCACAATCATAAAGGTTTTTCAGATTTCCTAACAGTTGAGGTTAGGATCAAAGAAGTAAGCACATGTATACTATTTTGGGCTTTGAAAATATTCTTGATGACTTGGTAGCATGAAGACAGCAAGAAAAATGCAAGTGAGAACTGAACTGTCAGCACAAGTGTAGTATATTCGTTTGTTGATTATGGAAGTTACAGTAGTTAGTGATTGGTAACATCGGTTCACAGCATTCCTTGAGTTAGTAGATATTAATTAGTGAAAAATAATTTCGTGGGAGAAAATATTACCTGTTTCATTTTTATATTTTACGCATTTCTCTTTTTGTATTTGTTTCCTAATGAGTGTAATATATTAGAATAGTAGTCCTTGGCATAATTTATACATAAACCTGTGTGTGTGTATATATATATGGATATATGCACAAAATTTTTGTTACTGATAGGGTGTGTGGTCAAAATAATTTGGAAACCCCTGGCTCTCAGGATAAAGTCAGGCCAATCAACATTTCTACTCTGATTTTCTTTCTTTTTTTTTTTTTTTGNTACATTCCCACCAACTGTGTAGGAGGGTGCCCGTTTCTCCACATCCTCGCCAGCTCTACTCTTATTTTCTAAGACTTCCAATCTAACACATTGCATCCAAGCATTCCTAATGTAGCTTTCACATCTCTATGCTGATATTAAGATGTTTCTTCTTCACTGTAATAGTCATTCCCTGCTGTCTGTCTGTTGAGTTCCTACTCAGTCTTCAGATCCTAGCTCAAGAAGCTTTTCCTCTCTATCCCCAACTATGTCTTCTTTTTCTCACTGGGAAGAATTAATTCCTGTGTCACTTTATTCATAATATCAGTGCGGTGTTTTTTACAGTATATTTTATCCACTTTATATATGTGTGTGTATATATATATATATTTATCTTTAACCAGATTCTGAAGGTGTGTGTCATATGATAATCATCTGTTTACCATCAAGCCTTGGCACATACTAGACATCAGTAAATTTTTACTGAATGGAAGCCATAAAAAAAGCAAGAGACTTGAGATAGGAAATGTGATCACCGAAAACCTATTCAGTAAGAATGATTTTATTGGATCAGAAAAGAAAAGCAGAGAGTGAGGTTTATACTGAGAAATTAATGGAAGAGAAATTGTAGTGGTCCAAGTCATCTGAAGCTGGATCCTACCTGAGATACAGGTTGTCAAGAAGAGACAAAGAAAAAAAGATAAAAATAGAAGAAATGATAGAAAAAGATTTTTGCAGGAGTTTCCCTGATTGGTTTCCATACTTGCTCTTCCCTTGGCCTGAGTGTTCATCCCCAGATCCCTGCATTGTTCCCTCACATACTTCAGATCTCCGCTGAGAAAGTCATCTTATTAACGAGGCCTCTTATCTACTCTATTTATGAAAAATCAGCCCCACCCCACAAGTGCACTGATAGGCCCCACCGACCTTCTGTTTTAGTTTTCTTCAGAGCTTTTCTTATCGGACATAGGGCATGCTTTATTTTAATATTTATTGTCTATCTCTTCCTACTAAAACATAGGTTTCATGAGGGCGGGAATATTGGGAATATTTTATGTTTGCTTTGTCCGTGCTCTGTCCCCAACATCACAACAGCACTTCTCACAGTGTGTGCTTAGTACTTAATAATAGTATTACAGTAGTTTCCCCCCCACCCCGTTTTTTAACGTTTGTTTATTTTTGAGAGGGAGAGCACACACAGGAGGGGCAAGGAGAGGGGGACAGAGCATCCGAAGCCGGCTCTGCACTGACAATCAAGAGCCCGATGCAGGGCTCGACCCCACGAACTGCCAAATGGTGACCTGAGCTGAAATCAGGAGTCAGATGCTTAACCAACTGAGCCACCCGGGCGCCCCTAAGCAGCCCCGCCCCATCTGTGGTTTCAGTTTTCACAGTTTCAGTTACCCGTGGTCAACCATCGTCCGGAAGCAGATGGTCCTTCTGATATATCGTTCAGAAGCTAGGTAGTAGCCTAGTACTATTCACAGAGCATCAAGCAATCACTTCACTTCACCCCATCACGTAGGCGTTGTATTATCTCACATCGTCACATGAAGAAAAGTGAGGGGAGTACAGTAAGAGAGAGGTCACATTCATATAATAACTTTCATTACAGTATATTCTATATTTTTTTCCTTAAAGTTTTTTTTAATGTTTTTTTTTAATTTATTTCTAGGAGAGAGAGAGAGAGAGAGAGTGTGAGCAGGGGAGGGTCAGAGAGAGAGGGAGTCACAGACTGAAACAGGCTCCAGGCTCTGAGCTGGCAGTCAGCACAGAGCCCGATGCGGGGCTCGAACCCACGAACTGTGAGATCATGACCTAAGCGAAAGTCAGACGCTTAACCGACTAAGCCACCCAGGCGCCCCAATTACGGTATATTCTTATAATTGGTCTATTTTAGTATTATTGCTGTTAAGCTCTTACTGTGCCTAACTTATAAATTAGGCTTCATCACAGGTATGTGTGTGTAGAAGAAAACACAGGTAGAGTTTGATACTATCTGCAGTTTCAGGCATCCACTGGGGGTCTCGGACAGTATTCCCCTTGGCTTTCCGAGGGGGGTGGGCGGGGAGTTGAGAAAACAATTCAGAAAACCTGGGCAACAGGAGACACTTGTTTTCAAATAGTTTGTTAACATTTCAAATGAGTTTCCCAATGTTTTTCTTCAACCTCCAGACAGTTTTTCAGATGAAATAAATTTAAAGCAATGAGTCTAATTGTTAATCTGAAAAGATGTATAACAAATGCATGATTTTCACTATGTTTCCAGACTTTGGAGACAGTCTGTATTGTATTTATTGTAGTTCTTTCTTTTTTTAATTTGACAACTGGACACATTGCTTTAAATTTAGAGGTACTTTGCCTGAAACAGTGTCTAGATTCTATAGAAAAACACTGAACGTATTAATGTAAAATGTAAATAACATGCTACTTAAAAATATGTTTTTTTCTGTATTCCCTAACTTTTTGGACCCCCCCCCATATGAGCAAACAAGTTTATAACATTTAACTATATGACAAAGACTCTTCTAACCACTTCATATATATTATCTCATTTAATCTTCATAATAACCCTTTAAGACAGTTGCAGTATCGGCCCCAGTTTACTGATGAGGAAAGTAAGGTACAAAGAGGTTGAGTAGCTAGTTCACACAGCTAGTTAGTGGCAGAGCCAATTATAAACTAGATGTTTTGGCTCTAGAATCTATGTTCGTAGCTACTATAATATATTATTGACTGATTGATTGAATGAATGAGTGATGTTATCCCCATCCTGATCGGCTGCTCACTCTTCTGCTCCACCCTGTCAACACATGTCATATGTCCAGACTTGACCAAGCATTTAACTAGTTACATTTGGCGAGATGGGACACATCTCCTGAGAACTGAACTAGTCCTGCTCATTAATCTGGGATGGGACCTGGGAAGTTTATCCTTTCTTTCATCAGTTTCAGAGTTATTTTAGGTCAAAGATGGTACAAGAAATGTATACCTTTCAGTCTTGTAGCAATCATGGCTTGAAAAAATCCTTCACTCAAATCTAATTAATTTTATGGTCTTGGGCAAATAGTTAGACACAGTTGGCATGGCTGGGCCAGTTTCTTTTATCTTCGATTTAGGGCTCATTACAAGCCAGGCTCAAGCTCATCAGGAAAGGTGCCATGAGGTCTTCATGGTCTCCAGCTGATAGCGCTGAATCTCCTTGACATTCTCAGGTAGAGTGTAACATTCTCTCTGTTACGTACACAACCTCTCCATACCTCTGTCATGCCTCTGTCAGAGCACATTTGCATACATGCCTGTGTCTCTTGAAAAACTCTGAATTTCTAAAGGGCAAGAGCATTGTCCCTAGCGCTTAGTACATTGCCTGGGAGAAGGGCCACTCAGTAGATAATAGATGAATGGATGATTAATACCCTAATACTTTTATACTTTTAGTGGGTTTCTAGCAATTGACTTTCTTTAGGAATATAAAAAATATAAATGTCAAAGTCGACTCCTTTAACAACAAAATTTCCATTTCTTTACTATAAATTACTTTTAAAAATAGGCTTTTAATGCTAACAATGCTTTATTGAGCTATAATTTAGATACTATAAAATGCACAGATCTTAAGTGTACAGTTTGATGAAGTAAGTGTAATCATCTCCGATATGAAGATGGGATAAAGAACATTTCCATCATCCCAGAAAGTTTCTTCAGTCCCCCTTTCCAGGCCATCCTCCCTCCTTCCCAGAGGCAACTGCTATTCTAATTTCTTCTAGTGCATAAATTAATTCTGTTTGTCCTTGAAATCCGTACAGATGGAAACATATGATATGCATTCTTTTGCTTCTAGCTCCTTTATCGCCACGAATGTTTTTGAGACTCGTGCATGATGTTGCATATCTCAATAGTAACATTCCTGTTTATTGCTGAGTCCTATTCCACGATATGAACATATCACAGTTTGTTTACCCACCTTCTGTTGATGAGCATTTGGTGTGTCTTGGCTATGATGAGTAAAGCTGTTACAAACATTCTTACATAAGTCTTTTTGTAACCATACATATTCAGCTCTCTTGGGCATACCCTAAGAGTGGCATTTCTGGGTCATAGGGCAGGTGTATATTTAACTAAAGTCTTCTTTATTTTGTTCAGTGTTTATTTATTTTTGAGAGAGAGAGAGAGAGAGCGCACAAGCAGAGGAAGGGCAGAGAGAGAGAGGGAGACACAGAATCCAAAGCAAGCTCCAGGCTCTGAGCTGTCAGCACAGAGCCCAACGTGGGGCTCGAACTCACGGACCACGAGATAATGACCTGAACTGAAGTCAGACAGTTAACCAACTGAGCCACACAAGCGCCCCTAACTAAAGTGTTCTAGAGTAGTTTTTACCTTTTCATAGTCTCACCAGCAGTGTTTGAGAGTTTGTTGCTCCACATCCTTGTCAATATTTAAGTACTCTGTTATTCTTTATCAATTTAACAAATCTGATGGCTAATATAGCAGTTTCCATTTTCCTGAAAAGTTGTTGAGCACCTTTCTATATGATTTATGGCCATATGAACATCTTTTGCCTATTCAAGTGTTTTGCCTATTTTCAGTTTTTAGTTCTTGGGGCTTATTTTTAATTTAATTTGTAGGGATTCTTTATACATTCGGGATACGAAGTCTTTGTCATATCTATATATTACGAATTGTTCTCCAAGTTTGTGGCTTGCCTTTTCACTTTCTTCATGTCTTCTGATGAAGTCCAGTTTGTTTTTTCTCTTTATGGCTGATGCCTTGTGTGCCTTGTCTGAGAAACTTGCCCACCCCAAGGCCATGAAAGAATTCTGCTGTTTTCATCCAGACATTTTATAGCTTTAGCTAGGTCAGTGATTGATCTAGAATTAACCTTTATGTATATTGTGAGATGGAGGTAAAGTTCATTCTTTTCCGTAAGGTATATATGTATTTGAGTGCTATTAGAGTTTAATAATAGAGCATTCTCTCTTTTTTTAATGTTTATTTATTTTTGAAGGAGAGACAGAATGTGAGTGGGGGAGGGGCACAGAATCTGAAGCAGGCTCCAGGCCCTGAGCTGTCAGCACAGAATCATGAGCCACGAGATCGTGACCTGAGCCGAAATCGGATGCTTAACTGACTGAGCCACCCAGGCGCCCCTAGAGCATTTTCATGTATGGTATATCATGTGATCTTACAACATCTTATGTGGAATGAAGGATGTGTATTACCTCTCTGACACAGATGAGGAGCTAACAGTCAGATTGTTATTTAGGTAAGGTTGCACAGCTATTTAATGACTGACCATGACTAAAACTCATACATCCTAACACTCTTTGGTTCTATCCTATTATTATGCTAGACAGCCTCTCCTAATTGGGTTTTAAAAAATATCCTAACAAAATTTCACTGAATTACTAGAGTGAACTTAATTAAGATGGTCCGAAAAACACCCAGTTGAATGTTTCATACCGTCAAGTTATTTATTTACAGAAATTATGGTATTCCTTTTATAAAACCAATACAGGTTCTTGAAAATGTGTGCATTAAAGTTTATGTACTACTTTATTCTCAATTAGGTAAGTCCTGAAATCGCAATTAATTTCATTTACAAGGGCCATTTTATATATACACACACTCATATATTTAAATTCAAGGTACATTTTTTTAAAAAGGCATATTTTCAAAAGACAAATTTTCAGTGTCAATAAAAAGTTACATTAAGCAGTTTTACCAGGAGTAGCGTGCGTTCGTGACATTACTGCCATTTTCTATCGTCATTATCAGCCATCGAACTTGGGAAATCAGACCCTTCACATTTATATCCAGGGCTAATTTTGTTCAGGCTGCCTCTCTGCCTCAAGGACTGGCCCTTCCCAATCACCTACCCATTTGCTCACAGGATTTTGAATGTCTTGGAGTAGGAAGAACTAATAAACCTTTTACACAGAGTTAGTTTACAAACTAAAATGTAAAGAGCAAACTCTCGGGAAGATGTAATACATTTATTTATATTTCTACTAGTTTATAAATTATTAAAATCAGCTGTTTTTGAGGAGGCTGGCTTTTGAGTTCAGGTTCTCACAGAAGGGGAAAAACACGAATTCAGTCCAGGAAAGGCTTTAGAGAAAGATGAGCATGGGTAAGTAGGAGAAAGAAGGAATGATTGGAATTTCTCTTTCTAGGGGACTGTAAGAAATTAAATAGAGCCAAGCGCTCTGGAAGGAGTGCGTTCAAGAAAAAGAAAATATTTTAAAATGTGGAAGAATTGCTTTCGATGTTGGTTAGCTGTGTCAGGGCTCCAAAAGCTGAGTAAAATCTGAGAGTGTCCTTTTACAGGAGGGAGGGAACATGGGGCCATGAGGCTGGCAGTTCCCAGGCAGTGTGGTGTAGCAGCTAAGCGCGGCTAGCAGGGGCGTGATGTAACTTCCAAGTGCATCAGACTTGATTTTCTCTCTCCAGCGGCCAGACAGCAGTCGTCCAAGTTCTCTACCCATGGAGCCCACCTGATAGATGGTGGTGGGTTGATTAACTAATGCGGTGGTGTTGTGCTGGCTTACAGAGAGGTGGGTTCATTAACGCAGGCCACTGACCAGATGTGATTTCCTGTAACATACATTTTTGTAGTTCTGATGAAGTAATGAATTTCTTTAACAAACATACAGGCTTTAGGTCATCAGAAGCCTGTTCTGTTATTGTTAAAAGTTACAGCTGAAAGTTACATTACAATGATGGGGCACCTGGGCAGCTCAGTTGGTTAGGAGTCTGATTTCAGCTCAGGTCGTGGTCTCCTGGTTCGCGGGTTTGAGCCCCATGCTGGGCTCTGTGCTGACAGCTCAGAGCTGGAGCCTGCTTCAGATTTTGTGTGTGTGTGTGTGTCTCTCTCCGCCCCTCCCTGGCTCATACTCTGTCTCTCAAAAATAAATAAACATTAAAAAAATTATTTTTAAGTTATATTACTGTGAGTTTAAACAAACCGTTTTATGCCTATAACAGTTGAATATTTTGGGCCACGTTTTGCTCCTTTTCAACAAATGTAGGTGTTAGTAATCACGACAGCAAGAAGCAAGCCATGAATCTGTTTAAACTTAAATATACCTGTCCAGCTAGTCTTCCCACATTCCTCCTTACTTACACTCCGCACACGGACAGCAGACAAGCCAGGTTAGCACCTCAAACATTCCCTTCTCAATCTTCTTATCAAATACAAAATCTAAATTCACGGGTGCCTGGGTGGCTTAGTCGGTTAAGCGTCCGACTTTCGCTTAGGTCATGATCTCGTGGTTCGTGGGTTCGAGCCCCACGTCGGGCTCTGTGCTGACTGCCAGCTCAGAGCCTGGAGCCTGTTTCAGAGTCTGTCACTCCCTCTCTCTCTGACCCTCCCCTGCTCATGCTGTCTCTCTCTCTCTCCTAGAAATAAATAAAAAAATATTAAAAAAAAAAGCTAAATTCAGTCAAAGAAGTGAAAGTCTCTATTTTGTTATTTTTATAGAGCCAGTCTCCACCTTCTAGCTTATTATTAACTCTATGACTTTAGGAAAGTTTTTTACTCCCCCTACACTTACTTGTGTCATCTGTAAAATGGACTTCGTGAGGATGTGAGATAATGTCTGAAATGCTCATAGTAAATCGTCAATTATTAGCTAATACTATTAGTCCTTTTTACTTCAATCACTTTTATTTCCTGCAACGTATATTCACGTCCAGATAATGCTCAGTGCAGCCATTCATTAGGAAGGGCTTTGCGGGATCCCTGTTTCTACAGTTTCCGCCGCTCCGTCGTACATGGTCCACACATCTGTTGAAGCATACCGCTGAGTGAGCCATTTGTGTGTCAGTCTCGTTCACTGGACTGTTGCCTGGAGGCCGGCTCCAGCAGGTCCAGGGGTCCCTGAAGAATGGTGTCGGCGAGAGAGAGAGTGAGAGAGCCCCGAGATTCTTTCTGATCACCAGGCAGGCATCTCTGTCCTGTCGATTTTGGTGTCTTTATTTAAAGGTCCAACGACAACATGAGATCAGAAAAAGGAATTTTTACCCTGGGAAGCTCTTTGTGATAAGATACTTTGAAAAGTGCACAAGAACAAGTGTTTCGGAAATGTTCTTGCAGAATTACCCCAAGCATAGTGAGGTTGAGTAAATCTTACAACTAAGGAAATAACAGGATGTGCTTAGTGAAAAGCAGGATGACATACATATTTGTTCTAAGTGAATAATGCTAGAATGAGGACATAGGCTAAGTTGTATACAGATAGGCTAGGAGTCATTCTGTCTGGCTCTCAAGAGGATGAATGTTTTTGAGCTGATTAATAAGTTGTTTGTGGAAACCTTTTTGACTTGATGCTGAATGTGTAAACACCATGGAGGCCCTAAATGTGTTGGCCTTTGTTTTTTGGGTTATGTTTTAGCGACTCTTATCTATCTTCATCCCAGCTGCCCCTGTAAGAGAGGGTGTTTGCGGAAAGTAGGCCTTAGGGAAGGGACCACCATACATCACCAGTTAGAAAAGGTATAAGTATTAACTTAAGTTCTGCCCTTATCTGTTCCTTAACTCTATATTAGGCTCTTTGTCTCGGGGCCAGGCTAATTGCCTTGGATCTGCAAGGCCCATAGGAAGAGCCTTTTGACAATCACCCACAGTGCTTTCATCTAAAATCTCTTTTGAGGGGCGCCTGGGTGACTTAGTCGGTTAAGCGTCCGACTTTCGCTTGGGTCATGATCTCATGGTTCATGGGTTCAAGCCCCGCGTCGGGCTCTGTGCTGACTGCCAGCTCAGAGCCTGGAGCCTGTTTCAGTCTGTGACTCCCTCTCTCTCTGACCTTCCCCTGCTCACGCTGTCTCTCTCTCTCCTAGAAATGAAATAAAAATATTTTAAAAATAAATAAATAAAATCTCTTTTGAAAAGGCAGGAATATGCTTTTCCTTATGAGGTATCTGTGTGCGGAATATCTGTATGATTTGGAATATTGTGAGGCCTGGTCAATACCAGCAGGCTTTTTTCCAACATGAGCCACTAGTAGCAGAAAGAGATACCAGTTTTCATTTCTCTTGGCAGGAGCTGTGCAAACACTGCCATTTCCTAGCTGTGACTGTCATCCAGAGAGGCCAGTGCGGCTCCCGGCAGACTTGGGTTTGGATGGCCGAGGTTACCTCATTGGTATTTCTGTTTCTTCGCTTGGTTGGACGTGGTGCCGAATCAATGCTGACTGACTGTGGCCAGCGGGCTCTTGTAGGTCTGAAGAAGGGATTGGTAGCTTTTGAGAGTTTCTCATTATCCTAAACGTTCTTCTGTTTTTCTCCAGTGTTTCTATATAAAGGTTTGTTTTTATTTTTATCCCTCTTGGTCTTTGGAGATCATTTTTGATGTGAGGATTCATGTCTTTTCTGTAAAATTCCCAGCTCTTTTTGCTCTGAATATTGTTTTTTGTGATGACCTTAATTTTCTTTCTTTCTTTTTTTTTTTTGTTTTTTGAAACTTCTTCTAAGTAAATACTGGGACCTTGCAACTTGCCCTTTATGATTTTTAATTAATCTTTTTAATCTTGTTGCCTCTTGCACTGTATTTTGGAAGAATTCCTTAATACTATTCTTCAATAACCAATTCTTTCTACGACTGTTAGATTCTGGAGTTTACCTTGGATGTTGAGGGTTTTTTTTCTTTTTAATCCCACTGACTATAGTTTTCATTTCTAGGATTTTTTATCCATCTGTTTTTATTTCATTTCTGCCTATTTTTGTTCTGTTTCATAATATCCTAGTCCTTATTAGGGGGATGATTCCTGTATTTATTTAAAAATCTTTGTTTAGGATTTTAAAATGCTCTAACAATATAGAATATTGATTTTTTAGAAGATCCTGTAGAACATTGATTTCCTTTGGAATGAATCCATGTATTATTTTTTTAAGTTTATTTATGTTGAGAAAGAGAGCCAGAGAGAGAGAAAGAGAGAGAGGCGAAGGGGAGAGAGAGAGGGCATGAGTATGAGCAGGGGAGGGGCAGAGAGGGAGAGAGAATCCCAAGCAGGCTCCATGCTCCATCCAACACGGGGCTGAATCTCACTACTGTGAGATCATGACCTGAACCGAAATACAAGTCAGATGCTTAACCAACTGAGCCACCCAGGTGCCCTGTGAATTTATGTTTTGATCGCTGCTTTTATCAGCCATCTTTCATTTTTTTAAAATCTATTTTGGAATTTTAGCTTTCTGTCTTATTTTGACCAAGAGGCTCTTCCCTCACCATTCATGTTTAGCCCTTTATGTCATTTTTTTTTCCGGTTCTTTCTACCCAGCTCCCTTAGAGCCTCCAGAGCAGCCCTTATAAAGGCAGTTCAGGGCTCAGGGCCTGTGACGGGGACTAAGAGATCTTAGACGCAGTCAGCGAGGTGGCGGGTGACTCGGTTTGGTTCCCAGCCTTAAGGCTGCACACATGTCTTCCAGCTTCAAGGAAGCAGCCCAGGAAGCAATTGGCAGCTGGCTTTTCCCATCTATTTCTCTTCTTCCCAGGCTTCTCTCACAAACACGGGTACCTCCTGCCATCAAAGAGCGAGATCAGCTCTGGTCCCTTGACATATGAGGAGCTGCACTCCTGGCTGTCAGATCAAGAGCCCCGCGGCCCTGCGGCTGCAGCCATGCTTGCTGCCTTTTCATTCCTCTTACATTTCTGCTTTGTGGAGCTTTCTATCTTGTTTTTGAGCCTCGCAGTGCCTATTATTGCTGTGTATTTGGAGCAGAGCAGAGGGGTACTTTGAAGCATGAATTTACTGTGCCAACTTGACCGAAGGGTTCTTTTTTTTAAACTTGAAATTAACCTGATCAGATACACGTTGGGGGGTTCGTCTCCCCAGCCCACACCCCTCACCCCTGGAGACACTGTGGAGCAGAGATGGCGGGGGAGACTCCAGATAAGTCAGTAGTTCAGCACACCGCAGGGAGGAAATGAGCAGAGCCTGAACTGAGGGACGGGGCGAGGTGGGGATGGATTTAGTTGGCTCCATCAGTGGACACGGGTCACTGCATCCGGGGAGGTGAACGTTCATATTTCAGACTTAGAAAGGAGATGAACTTCTCTGAGAAAGGAATGGAGAAGGAAGAGTACATTTTGATTGGTTAGCGGGTCAGGTGTGGAGGGAGGGGCGTTAAGGTGTTTTATGACCACTGCACCAAGCCTAATATGTGTGTTTCTAGAAGTCTAGTGCATCTCATTGCCCAGCATCTTTTAATTTACCACATTTCCAACCCCCTTTATGTGATGCCCATTTGTGAATTTACAGAGACTCCTCCCCTGCATCTGGAAAATGTTTCCTCAGCATGTTCACTCATTTATTTTGCAGACACTTCTGAAGTATCTCTTAACAAATAGGTATAGTCTGGCCTTTACAGGTGTTATGCTTTAATGGAGGAAAACGACATTCATCAGATAAATAGGCAATTACAAACTGTGGAAGTGCTGTAAGAGACAAGTGTAGACGCTATGAGAGTTGTGCGAAAACCCAGCTCGACTTGAGGGTGAGCTTGAAGGGGCTTGCTCTCTCTCAGCAGAAGGCGTCCCGAAGCGACATCAGAGCAGTTCCCTCTGCCCGAGTGTCTGCACCGCTGGCTTTTCCGTGCTGTTCAAGACTCAGGTGATACATTACTTCTCCAGTAGGATTTGCCTTCACTACCCCATAGCCTGATGTTTAACACCTCACTATCCTTTATTTCCTTTAGAGCTTTTCTTTTTATCTGAAATTATCTCGTGTAGGAATCTTGTCTCTCTTTTCCTCACTTGTGCTTCTAAACAGTTCCTGAAGCTGAAATGTTCAAGAAAGGATTAAGTGCTGCATAAGTGAATAAGTGAATATCCTGGGGTGTTGGTCTGTCACATAGTTGCTCTAGTGATTTGTACATCCTTGGCCTTGGCCTTCAGTTCGGGAAGCTTCCGCAAGTTGGCTTTCTGTTCATTCATTTTTCTATCNAGCTTGCCCAAGGTCACATCCCACCCTCTGGCCAAGGTAAAGGGCATGCGACTCTCAGGCTGGGCCAAGCAGAGTCATTTTCCTGGATTTTTCCAATTTGAACAAAGGAAGAGGGAGGCTTCTCAGGTGGCAGAGGCTTCTCAGGTGAGGTGTTGAATCCAGAGCTGTCTGTGGCCACGTCCATGTTCAGATGGAGGAAGCCACTCTGCAAGAGGAGAAAATGAAGGCATGACACAGAGTGAAGAAGGGTAGGGAGAGGGGGTAAGTGTGCTGGTAGTTTTCCAGTCTCTGCCTCTCTTGTACCGGAGGCCCTTTCACAACCCCTGGTTTTTCCCATGGCCAGTTCAACTTGAGTTTCTGTCGCTTATAACCCAAAGATTACTATTTAAAACAGAACGTAGCTTTGTTTTTACTTTACCCTTCACCTCAACAACTCAAGGATCTTGACATATCCTTTGGTATTGCTCTGTTTCATATTTCTCATTTCAGAGAATCCATGTTTTTTCCCTCCCTTGTCTCCCCTCACCCTCCCAACCTTCTCCCCACTTCATTTTCTTTCTCTCTTTCAGACCCAGAGCAGGTGCTGCCTACGTTTGTTCTATGCCAGTACGTTTCTGTTTCAGTACTATGTCTTCCCTTTCCTTTCAGAAACATATTGCTTAGCAGTGAGTAGAGGCCATCTTGGTATTACCATTGTTTATTTAACTCATCCTTGAAGCCAGTTTATTGGGTTGGATTTTTTGACTTTCAACTTTAATGCTTTAGAACAGCCAGGTTTCTACTCTCCAGCATCTCGAAGGTGGTGGTGGGCAGGTAGCCAGGGCTGTGGACAGCCTTGATTGAGAAGTAAAGTACGGTGGCTTGACCTTCCCAGTACTGCAGACTGCTACCTCAGGAGGACCCCTGATATTTCAGGGAGAAGTGCTTCATCATTGTGGCTGGCTTTCTGCTTGATGTATCTGCTCAGACCTTTGAACTTTTGCAGCTGCTTTTTTTTTTTTTTAATGTTTTTTATTTCTAGGAGAGAGAGAGACAGCGTGAGCAGGGGAGGGTCAGAGAGAGAGGGAGTCACAGACTCCAAAACAGGCTCCAGGCTCTGAGCTGGCAGTCAGCACAGAGCCCGACGCGGGGCTCGAAACCACGAACCGCGAGATCATGACCTAAGCGAAAGTCGGACGCTTAAGCGACTAAGCCACCCAGGTGCCCCTTGCAGCTGCTTTTAAGTCCCACCAATTCATGCAGGCTCCACGTAAAATAACCCATGCCTGTCCCATAACTTCTAGTTCTGACCTTTTCTAGTTAGGGGTGTCGCAAGAACTATTTCAGGCCAAGCAACTTTCTCAGGCAGCTACATTGTAAGTTGACACTCAGTATCTATGATCCATCTGGTTCCATTTGTACTGTGGAAAGGAGAAAAGTGAGACTTTGGAATTTGCTCCTTTTTCGATTCATTTACTCAGTAGCTATTTATTGAATGGCTATTATGTGCCAATCATTCTTCCAGCCACTGGACATACCAAGTAAGTGAGGTTCTCTGTCCTCACAGAGCTTGTATTCTAGGTGAGGAAACAAATAGTAAACAAGTAAATGTGTGTGTGTGTGTGTGTGTGTGTTCATGTGCACAAACCCATGTAGACCAATATCAGGTAGTGATAAAATAGATAAAGCAGTAAAGAGTGATGGGAATGAGACTATTTTAGAGAGGGTGGGCAGAAGGAAGGCTTCTAAGAGGAAGTGACATTTGAGTAGAGACTTGAATGAATGGGGGACCTAGCCATGCAGAGTCCCTGGCAGAAGCGACAGCCAGCACAGGGCTCGAAAGAGATAAAGTGCCAGGTGTAATTGAAGAATAAGACAGTCAAGGTCGCTAGGGTAGAAGGAGAGAAGGCAAGCAGAAGGAGATGACTTTGTAAAGTTAGAAAACAAGGGTTCATCCCTTCCTCTGAGCAAAGCTGCGGCAGTTTTCCAGGGGAAAGTAGCGGCTGGCACATTGTCCCCAGAGGCTGACAGTCACAGCAGGCTTCTGTCACACGACACTGAGTGGTAACACAAAACACTGTGGGATTTTTTTTTGTTTTGTTTACGGGCTACACAGTAATCATAGGGAATTGAGGGTATGCAGAATGTTACGGTTCACAGCAGTTATAAAAGAAGTTTGGAGGGAGGAAGTGACCAAGAAATGAGATTAAGAGCAGATAAAATAATCTTGGGAAAGATGGCAACCTGAGCAAAGGTTTCTGGCCCTGTCCGTAGCAGTCTTTAAGGAAATAACTGGCCCAGAACACATTGGCCACTTTCATCTGCATATACCGAGCAGTTGACCATTTCCCATTTCTAATTACTCCTACTACTAGTAAATTATAATTGGATACATTGACACTTCCGTTCATCATGCTCGGAGCCCAGAATGAACATAATAGGGGATCTTTAGGGACTTTTCAGTTTACTTCTGGAAGAAGGCTTGGGAAGACGTGGGGTAATATGAGTTTGTCTCAAGATGTGGAAAGGTAAGTGATTCTCCTTGGTCACTTCTTATGGGAGGGGGTTAAGAAGTATAGTATTATTATGGATATACCTTTATATCTGTGAGTTGCACTGAATAGATCTGCTTTCTGCTTTTCACCTAGAAAACTCAAGCCCAGACAGACTGCCTAACTAACTCAAAATCACACAGACAGATGATTAAGTTCAGCATCTTTGTTAGGATTCTGATCTTAGACTATGCGTCTGACACTCAATTAATGGCGTCAAGTTGTTCTGATAAGATGTTATATTAAAGAAAATCTAATTGCCCACCCCAATAGTACTCCTTTAACATAACAGGTATTAGCAATGTTGAGGGTACACAGCCGTCTGTCTGCACATTCATCATCCAGCCAGCCAGCCAGCCATGTATTTATCTACTTCTCTCTCCTGTATACGTGCATAGTGATTGATTTTCCCCTGTGCCTTACAGATTTGAATCATACCATGCATAGTACTTTAAATCTTTAGCCGTATGTCATGGTCACACATCCAGGTCAGTAAATCGAGGTCTAATTTATTCCTCTTCTCTTACACCCATATTGTTTGATTGCAGAGTATTGCTTTTAAAAGGAAATAGCATATTGAAAGTGCAAAATGTCGGGGCGCGAGGCGCCTGGGTGACTAAGTCAGTTGGGTTTCCGACTTTGGCTCAGGTCACAATCTCACAGCCCACGAGTTCAAGTGCCAGGTGGGCTCTGTGCTGACAGCTCAGAGCCTGGAGCCTGCTTCAGATCCTGTGTCTCCCTCTCCCTCTGCCCCTCCCTCACTCCCACACATGCTCTCCCTCTCTTTCTCGAAAAGAAATAAATATTTAAAAAATAAAGTGCAAAATTTCATGTCAATATGTAATAGGATTTCATTATGCACTTATTTACTTCTTAAAGTATAAGAAAAGGGGTACTTACTGACACTTCCAGTGGGACTTGGGTTTCCTTGTGCGTTCACTACAGATTTTTTTCCACTTTGCTTCCATTGCTTCCATTCCACACACCCCCCCGCCCGCTTTTCTTTAGAATAAAAAATAATCGTAGCCTTGAGGAATATTTTCTCACTGACACAAAGTCAATGTATTTTTCAGGATACTACATCCGGGAAAAGTCGAAACAAGTCATCACATTGCTGGTGGATGAACAGTTGCTGCACAGAGAGAGAGAAGTCGCATGTCGGACGAGACAGCGAACCTCCTACTTTGTGACATTTCCTAAAAGATTACCTGGTACAGCCAACTCCCCAGCAGCATGTGCCTCTGCCCACACACCAGAAATTCCTGCCTCGGAGAAGAAATGTAAGCTTCTTAACGTTGCAAGGCGACACAATAAAAGTACGTATAATGAACATCGGCCCAAAATGCAGTAGGTATCATTGAAGAGCAATGGAAAAATATAAAACATTAGGTTTTAGTTTAGGGGTATTAATATACTATAAGTGCTATTCTTATTGTGTTAAGCATCATACTGTACAAAACAAAGATGAAAGGTAATATTCAGTGGAAAAACTTATGATTGTTTCTTTTTTTTTTTAATGTTTTATTTATTTCTAGGAGAGAGAGAGAGAGACAGCGTGAGCAGGGGAGGGTCAGAGAAAGAGGGAGTCACAGACTGAAACAGGCTCCAGGCTCTGAGCTGGCAGTCAGCACAGAGCCCGACGCAGGGCTCGAACCCACGAACCGCGAGATCATGACCTAAGCGAAAGTCGGACGCTTAACCGACTAAGCCACCCAGGCGCCCCTTATGACTGTTTTCTGAATGCAGTTATCTGGGATTCAAATAAAATGGGATTTTTGAGCTTGAGGGCTATTAAAGTAGTGACTTACTTACTTGGCATCATGATTCGTTTTAAGATTTTGAGCATCACTGAAATGTGAGACTCAGGGCCTGGGTATCCATGCATTTTGTGCTGTTTGCTCATATCGGTCGAGAAACTGGTATTTTCGTAAATGTGCCTCGGAATTCTGAAAGTGCTCTAAGACTCTTATGGGACATTACCTTGTCTTGTATTATATAACCCTTCCCTTGGCCTAAAATTTTCAGTATGAACTGAACTTTTTAAAAAAGAGCTTTCTTTGGAAGCCCTTGGGTGGCTCAGGTGGTTAAACGTCCGACCTCGGCTCAGGTCATGACCTCATGGTTTGTGACCTTGAGCCTCTCATCAGGCTGTGTATCATCAGTACAGAGCCCGCTTCAGATCCTCTATCCCCCTCTCTCTGCCTCTCCCCAGCTCACTCGCTCTCTCTCAAAAATAGGAAATAAACATTAAAAAAAGGGATTTCTTTGTAATGTTATGATAGAAATCAGCCGGAAAATGCAATTATCTTTTTCACTAAATTTTCTAAAATGTAACAGACTATCATCATGCTCAATCTTCTCTGGTACAAACCCTGTTGATAAGTCTTGTATAAGGAATCGACAGTTTGAGGAAGCAAAAACATTAAAGAAATGTGACTTGAATCATTTTCCTTTGAAAGAAACTAAACTTTGTGAGGGATGCAGCCGGAGTAAAATAGAATTGAAAGTATTTTCAGAGGCTTGCTTCTTGGCTTTATCACGTAACTGGATTAAGCAAGATCCCGAAAGAGCCGCAGGTATTCAATATGAACAGATGTTCCAAATGTCAGTTAAGTATGGAAATTAAAATTGTTAATAGTAATGCCAACACAGATGAATGTTGCTAAAAATCACGAAAGTACTTCTCTGACTCAGTCAGGAGTTCTTAAATGTTCACTCAGTTTGTACTTGTGCTGACTGGAGATATGGAAAGACAGTAAAAGATAGTAAATGCTATCTATGTGCTTCTAAGCACAGAGGAACCACTTTCTTTAGGGTAGCCATTCCTTTGGAATAAATCTCTAGGAAAGATGGAGACCCATTCTGCAATTTTCTCATGGAAGCCTTCAATTCAAACTAATAGAAAAAGGAGTAACAAACAGCCAATTATAACTCACCCAGAGTTTCTTCACCCCTTTTGCTATGTCTCTGTTACCTTTCTTGTTCTTCTTTCCTCCATTGTTTTTCCTCTCTTCCTTTTTTTATTTTCAAGTTTATTTATGTTGAGAGAGAGAGAGAGCATGCATGCATGAGCAGGATAGGAGCAGAGAGAGAGGGAGGGAGAGAATTCTAAGCAGGCTCCATGCTGTCACCACAGAGCCTGACGTGGGGCTTGATCCCATGAACCATGAGATCATGACCTGAGCCAAAATCAAGAGTCGGATGTTTAACTGACAGAGCCACCCCGGTGCCCCTCTTTCTCTTTCATTATCGACTTACATTTATGGAATTTACTTGGAATTTGGCTATCTAGTAGAAATTTGGAGCTATAGCAGTGAATAAAACATAGTCCCTTTCATCAGGGAGCACCTATTTTGGTGACAGAGACAGACACTAACCACACATCAACAAAACAGATCTAAACTATTACATCCATGATGAGTCCTATAAAGAGAAGGGGCGGAGCGGGACAAAGATGGCTTTACTTTAGGTCAAGGAGTAAGGGAAGGCCTTTTGGAGGAGGTGAATGTTTAAACAGGGACCCAAATGAAGTGAGGAAACAATCCACGTCTCTCTGGGGTGTTTCAGGGAAAGGGAACAGCAGATGTGTAAACGTTCCGAAACTGGAGCAAGTACTTGACCGCAAGCTTAGGAGCCCAATCTTTCAATCGCCACAGATGTAGCTCAACTCAGCCATTTTTACGATTCATACAAGGAAATCAAGTTCTATTGCGTTATCATCGCTGCTTTTTTATTCCTAACCCCAAATGATATTCTAAAGCTTTATGATCCATCTTATTCACTAAACTGAGCTTGGAATGACTTTTGACTACTTTTAAAAAGTCAATCTACCTTTAAGTGAAGTTTTACTACAGTTAAAATTTTTTATTTTTTAATCTCCCAAGCATGTGTTGAGTACTTACTGTATGCCAGACACTGTTCTAGGCCTGATAAGCAAAGTGGGTGTATTTTTGCTGTTCTGGGGGTTATAACTAGTGAGGGCTTGCAGTCTGTTTAAGAAAAAAAGTGTTCAAAAAGAGTTTTAGTGAATGATGGCATCATTGAAATGAATGTGTAGTGAGAGTACAATTTAAAGTGAGTAGTGAATGTTTGGATGTAAAAATGTAGTAAATTTATTAAAAATCTGTTAAATTATCTAAAAATTTCATTTACCCATCACTATGTATGTGGACACATCTACATACTAGATATGTAGAGTGTTCAAAAAAGAGTAATTGGGTTAAATAAACTTGGCAATACTAACCATTTCCATGTAGGCATTTGAATCTGAAGCTGTATTTTGAAGGAAGAAAGAGGGACACTTTGGTGGCTCAGTCAGTTAAGAGTCCGACTTCGGCTCAGGTCATGATCTCATGGTTTGTTGATCTCATGGTTGAATCTCAATCTCATGGTTGAATCTGAGTCCTGCATCGGGCTCTGCGCTGACCGCTCGGAGCCCGGAGCTTGCTTTGGATTCTGTGTTTCTTTCTCGCTCTCTGCCCCTCCGCCGCTAGCGCTCTGTCTCTCGAAAATGAATAAACGTTAAAAATAATTTATTTAAAGGAAGAAAGGAAGCTGACAGTTTGCTGTGTGGGGGTTGGAGGGGCATTCTTAGTGGGACAAGAGACATAGCAAATGAAAACGGGGAGATAGGTAGATCAGTCAGAGTTAGGTGTTCCCATAAGTGAGAGTAGAAGCCACAAAAATGTTAATGGCTTAAACATAAAAGGATTTTTTTTCTCTCTTCTAAAAATAACCAAGAGCTTGATATTCTAGGACTGATGTGGCTCTTCATGCTGTCAGGGACTCAGGGCTCTTTCTGTCTCATTGCTCCACCAAACTCAGTATGTAACTTCCACTTCCTGATCCAAGATGGCTGCTTGTGCTCCAGCCATCACATCTACATCCTAGCCAGTAGGAAGGAGGAGAGACTGAAAATATGAATACTCCTTCCCTTTAAGGACACTTTTTGGAGTTGCTCGTAACCTTTTTGGCTTCATGTTGTTGAGCACTTAGTCACACGGGCACTCTTAGCTGCAAGAGAGGCTGAAAATGTATGTAGTCTTTATAGTGGACAGCCGTGTGCTCCGATTAGAGTTAGAGGATCTATGGTTAAGGAAAAAGGAAAGAATAAATACAAGGAAAAATAAATAGTCCCTACTTTGGTGGTAAAGAATACAAACGAGAAACAAATTAATCATGTTAATACATGGTTGTCAGACTAAATGGAATCGAGAACATAAATTTGAATATGCAGAAAAATGTGGACAGATCATTGAGAATACGCAGCACAGTTCAAAAAGGATATAATGAACAGTATTTGGAAATTTCAATTTGATACCACTAGCAACTAGGAACTATTATAGGCCTTGAAGAACAGAAGGGATGTTTAGCTTAGTCACAGAACTTAGCTTTCTTATTACTGAAAACAGCTGTTTGTGGAAGATAATTCTCATTGCTTTGTGTAGAAATGAAGGCGATACGAATTGAAGGGAAGCTCTGTAAGAGATAATTGTTTTAATCCAGCATCCTGCTCTAGGGTTATTGAAATGAGGAGAGGTAATGTTTAAAGATAGAATACAGAGAGAAAATAGGAGAAGTAGATGATGTATTGGAGAGGAAAGAGAGAAATTGAAAATGACTAACATTTAAGTTAGAGAGGCAAGTGATGGCATCACACAGGTAAATTTCCATCAGGACGTATTTAAAGACATCTCTAAATTATTTAGTTATAATGAAATGTAAAATTGAATGCATTGCTAGAAATCTGATTCCCAGACTTCAGGATCTAGAGCTGAAACAGCTGTGCCTGGCTTCTTTGCGGTAAATTAGCAAGAGAGAAAAGGTACTTTGGAGAAGGTGTTATACACACACTGCTACTACTACTCCTTTTTCTTCTCTTCCTAGATGTTTTCACCAAGTTTTAATTGTGGTAGATAGTTTGGGTAGTCTCCGTTTAGGTGATTTTGTCGTTTGAAGGAAGAGATGAACTGAATGATAATTGTGGCTTGATAGCAAGACCGAAGACTATATACGCAGTGATAACTCAGCTTCTCTGAACTGTCACCCTCACGGCTACGTTCTTTCCTTAGAGGTGATAATTTAAAAAGGTTACACCGGAACTTATCTCTGGTTGCTTACAACCAGACCAGCAAAGCGTTACCTCTGTTGGTCATCTGATCCTCCGTAAAGAGCTCTTCAGTCATCTTATTCCTTGCAGTGGAACTTGACTTGTATTAGACAAAGGTTACTCTGGTCTGTGTTAAATGTAATAGCGCTCTATGTCATGGAAAAATTTCCCTAAAAATCATTTCTGTTTCCTGTTGGACCAGAAGTAAAACTTTAACATAGTTGCCATGCTTTCATAAGCAAAAACACCACTGTTAATGTAGCTTCCTACAGTGAACTTCGTACGAACAGAGTTGACATGGAGTCACACTGGGTTCCTTTGTCACATCCAGTCTAGGTGGCTGGGCTTATGGTACAGATGGTAGTTCCTACTAAATCATGTGCACTGATGAATGTCAAACAGTGATTTTTTTTAACTTAAAATAAACAGATATGCAAAAAAGAAAGTAACAGGAATTTATATCTCTGTCACCCTAAGCCAACCTCCACTAACATCTTAGAATATTTACTTCCAGCCTGGTTATTTTTCTTCTTTTGTTTTTGTTTCAGAAAAATCACTCTCTTCTTGTAAAAACAATACAAGCTCAAAAGTACTAAGGAATCCATCACATTCAATCCCATCACTCTGAAATAGCCATAGCTTGTATCAGATGAACGTGAATTCTAGGCATCTTTCTGTGCATATATGCATTTAGAAAATGGATAACAAGAGAGAAATTATTTTCATAAATATGGAATCGTACTAGATTGCAACTGTCTTTACTGAAAAATATTTTAGGCCTGCTTCTGGTGATTAGACTCACCAGGGGCTCCTAGAAACCCACTTATTGCACAATAACCAGAGACTGTAAATGATGGAGCACGGATACACCTCTGGCCTCCATAGAAGTATGGGAAGTCTCCAAAGATCTTGCCTTCCCCAAATTTAAATTAATTCATTAATTAAATAAACAAAATAAGAACAGGACATGTGAGTCAGGGTCCCGGTGACTTGGAGCTGGTGCCTGTAGGACACTGGAGGTCCCTGTAGGGGGTAGAGGTGTTTAAGGACACTAGTCAATGGTTTTATAAAACATGGGCTTGACTTGAGCATCGTAAAGGAAAGCCTGGGCTTGCTGCACGGAACCCAGACACTCAAGAGGTCACTGAAGCAATTCAGGATCATTTTCTTTGGAAGAATAAAGCTCATTTCACAAGTTACTTCCATAGGATTCCCACCAATTAAAATCAGACAACGAGCTCACAATCTGT
The DNA here is from genome assembly GCF_008692635.1 of Crocuta crocuta. Lineage (NCBI taxonomy): Eukaryota > Metazoa > Chordata > Mammalia > Carnivora > Hyaenidae > Crocuta > Crocuta crocuta. The sequence goes on along the minus strand of NW_027529175.1, from coordinate 650,507 downwards.
ATCATCAATCCAGGGGGAGAAAAGAATTGCTAAGAGTGTATATAGTCCCCCAAAGACTGTCGATAGTAGAAAGGTCAGGTACACGATGTAGAATAGCTATGTATTTAAATATTTAAGTAAAGAAAGGATCTCATCATGGTGTTGAGGTGGGGAGGCTATGCACGTGTAGGGAAAGGCATATGGAAAGTCTCTGGACTTCCCTCTCTGTTTTGTTGGAAACCTAAAACTGCTCTGAAAAATAAGTCTGAAGTAAATTAAAAAAAAAAAAAAAAGACACACACACACACAAGCGCAGGTGTCAAAACTGGATTTATCCTTCTCTAAATTAATCTAATTATTCAAATGTCGGTTGTATCTGCCATAGCCTGGCTCCTTGGGCCGAAAACTGTTTTACTTCATAAAAAAGGAAAGAAAAACGATGATTAGGAATGAATGTAGGAATCTGAGAGATGGAAACTTACAGAAAACAGGAAAAGCACTGAAATCAAACACTTAGTTTAGTGGACTAGAAGCTATGTCCAAAGGAAAAGGAAAACACAAAAATGGTGTTAAGATGTAGAGGACACGTCTGCAGGGGAATGACAGTTACCACGCCGGTGACCTCCCCTTCTCACCAACAGTGGAGACGAGATGACAGTGATACAGCATTTCCAAAGCGCTGAGAGAAAATAACAGCCTATAATTATGTACCCAGCAAAACTGTCATTCAAACAGAAGGGTGAAAAACAGTCACTTACAGATAAATAAAAATCCTGGAGCTTACCACCATAGGACCTTTGTTAGAGTACACACTGCAGAAAGAAGGAAAATTATTCCAGAAGAATGGTTGGAAATGCAGGAGGGAGTGACTAACAAATAATATGTATATAAAATAAAATGAACACTTTCTGTGTAAAATACTAACATCTAACTTTTGAGTTTTATTTTTATTTACTTTTTTAACTTAAAAAAATTTTTTATTTAGTTCTGAGAGAGAGACACAGAATCTGAAACAGGCTCCAGGCTCTGAGCTGTCAGCACAGAGCCCAACACGGGGCTCAAACCCATGAACCGTGAGATCATGACCTGAGCTGAAGTTTGCCGCCCAACTGACTGAGCCACCCAGGCGCCCCTAACATTTGAGTTTTAAAAACAAACAACTAGGGGCGCCTGGGTGGCTCAGTCAGTTAAGCGTCTGACTTTGGCTGAGGTCATGATCTCGCAGTTCAGGAGTTCAAGCCCCACATCAGGCTCTGTGCTGACAGTTCAGAGCCTGGAGCCTGCCTCAGATTCTGTGTCTCCCTCTCTCTCTGCCCCTCCCCTGCTCATGCTCTGTCTCTCTCTCTCTCTTTCTCAAAAATAATAAATAAACATTAAAAATTTTTTAAAAACCCAGACAACTAAAATAGTAGGTAGCCATGGCATGTAAGTTGGAAGTGAGTCTATAGAATGAAGTGTTCTAAGATCCTTGCATTTTTTTTTTTTTGAGAGAAAGACAAGGATATTATTTAACTCTCAACTTTTAAAGATAAATGTGCATGATAACCTTGAAAGGATTAACACCAAAAGAGGAGAAATAGAATGTGAAAAAAATCAAAATTTTATAGAGTGGGGCACCTGGTGGCTCAGTCGGTTAAGCATCCAACTTCAGCTCAGGTCATGATCTCACGGTTCGTGGGTTCGAGCCCCGTGTCAGGCTCTGTGCTGACAGCTCAGAGCCTGGAGCCTGCTTCGGATTCTGTATCTCCCTCTCTCTCTGACCCTGTCCTGCTTGTGCTGTCTCTCTCTGACTCTCAAAAATAAATAAAAAACATTTTTAAAAACTTAAAAAAAATTTATAAAGAGCAAGAAGCATAGATAAAGTGGAGTAGATGAAAATAAAAAAGGTACAATGGAAGAAATAAGTCCAAATATATTAATAATCATGATAAATATAAGTGGATTAAGCTTATCTGTTAAAAGTCAGAGAAAAAAGAAGTCCAGATATATGCTTCACACAAAATCCACCTAACAGTTAAAGCAAATGGGTGGCTCAGTTGGTTGAGCCTCCAACCCTTGATTTTGACGCAGGTCATGATTCCAGAGTCGTGGGATCGAGTCCTGCATCAGAGCCTGCTTGGGATACTCTCTCTCCCTCTGCTTCTCTCCCTGGCTTGTGAGCTTGCTCTCTCTCTCTCTCTAAAAACAAATGTAAATAAATAAATAAAAGCAAATGGATGGAAAAAGGTAAGACATATAGTAATTAGAGAAAGCTGGCATCGCTATATTAATATCCAGCAGTAGAATTTAAAGCCTAAAGCATTATTAAGGACAATGATAAAAGGTCTAAGTCCCCAGGAAGACACAACATTTCTAAATGTCAGTATATCCAATGAAATAACTTCAAAGTATATAGAGAAAAAATGGTAGAACTACAGGAAGAAATGGAAACATATACCATTATAGCAGATGATTTCAAAATCTCAATTATTGATAGGCCAAGTAAATAAAACATTTTTAAAGAGACGCCTGGGTGGCTGAGTTGGTTAAGTGTCTGACTGTTGATTTTGGCTCAGGTCATGATCTCATGCTGATGACATTGAACCCCACAGTTGGTCTCAGTGCTGGGCATAGAGCCTGCTTTAGATTCTCTCTCTCCCTCTCCTTTTCTCCTTCCCCACTTGAGCCCATCCTCTCTCTCCAAAAAAAAAAATTATAATAAGTGAAATGTTTTTTAAAATATGGATTTTATAATTGATTCTGTTATTAAAAAGCCAGTCTTAACATTTCAAGGAAACTGTATTACACAGATCACTTTTTCTAGCAAAAATGCAGTTAAGTTTTGTTTTTCAAAATGTACGTTAAAATGTTTCATACATTTAAATGTGGAAGTATTCCTTTTAAAATCAGGTAGAAAAAAATGTTCCCATTCTCTTTGCTTTTGTTCAGCTTTGTACTGCCCCTAGCCGTCACAATAAAATAAGTAAGACACATTAAAAGTAGAAGTATTGAAATGGAATAAAAATATATTTGAGATGGTAGGATTTTCATATAGAAAACTTGAAAGGATCTATAGACATATTAGAAATAATGAGTGGAGCACTTGGGTGGCTCAGTCAGTTAAAAGCATCCAATTCTTGATTTTGGGTCAGGTCATGATCTTGCCATTCATGGGTTCAAGTCCTAAGCCGGGCTCTGTGCTGACAGCACGTAGCCTGCTTGGGATTCTCTCCCTCCCTCTCTCTCTGCCCTTCCCCTACACACATGCACATGCATGCATGCACTCTCTCTCTCTATATAAATAAATAAATAAATAAATAAATAAACTTTATAAAAAAGAACTGATGAGAGTTTTAGCAAGATGGATGGCTATATCAAAATTTATAAATCAAGTTATACATTTTTATGTATCAGCACCAAACAGTAAACGTATTTTTAATACCATTTATAATAGCAAAAATCATTATTTACTTAGAGATAAGGTTTTTTTAGAGTTTTTTTTGAGTTTATTGATTCACTTTGAGAGAGAGCGGCACACAAGTGGGGGAGGGGCAGAGAAAGAGAGGGAGAGAGAATCCCAGGCAGACTTTACGCTGTCCACACAAAGCCCGACATGGGGCCCAGTCCCATAAACAGTGACATTGTGACCTGAGCTGATGTCGGGTGCTTAACTGACTGGGCCACCCAGGCACCTTGACTTAGGGATAAATCTTTTAAAAAGATGCACAAGATCTATATGCTGAACATTATAACACTTAACTGAAATACAGTAAAGATGACCTATGTAAATGGAAAGATATTCATGTTTGTTTATTGAAATACTCAAAAATGTAAATATCAATTCTCTCCAAATTGCATAGGTTTAGTGGAGGTTTCCCTCAAGCTTGGTACTATTGACATTTTAAGCCAGATAATTCTTTGCGGTGGGGGCTGTCCTGTGCCATGTCATGTGCTTAGCATTCCCCCGGCCTCTACCCACCAGATGCTCTTAGCACACATCCCTTCCTGTTGTGAACACCAGCAATGTCTGCAGACATTGTCAGATGTTTCCTGGGGGCCGACATTGCCCCGCGTTGAGAACCACTGATTCAGTGCAATTAAAATCAACATCCAAAAAGGATTTTAAAAATGAAATTTAATAGGCGGATTCCTAAAGTTATCTGGAAGAATCAAAAGGTCAAGAATATCCAAAACATTCCTAAAGAAGAGTAAGACGGAGGGCTAGGCTTTCTGGATAACAAGATTGCAGCAATCGTGATCATGACAGTGTGGAATGGGTGCCGGGAGAGGTGCATTGGCCGGCGGGACCACTGTAGAACCCAGCGCACAGACTTGTACAACTAGGTTATCTTAGTATATGACAGAGGTGGGGTTTCACATGGGGGCGGGGAGAGGGCGAACCACTTCATAAGTAATCCTGGGGCAACTATTTATCTATATCGAAAAACTGAAATTAGGTTTCTACCTCTTACCAAACACAACATCAAATTCTAGAGGAATTGAGGACTTAAAGGAGGGAAAAAAAAAGATTTCAAAATGTTTAGGAGAAAATAAAGGAGGGGGCACCTGGGTGGCTCAGTTGGTTAAGCGTCTGGATTTTGACTTCGGCTCAGGTCATGAGCTCACATTTAAGAGTTCGAGCCCTACATCTGCTGTCAGCACAGCACCTGCTTGATATTCCCTCTCTCTCTCTCTCTCTCTCTCTCCCCCTCTCTCCCTCTCTCTCTGCCTCTCTCCGCTTGTGTACTCTGTTTCTCTCCCTCAAGATAAATAAACTTATTTTTTTAAAAAGAAAAGAAAGGAGAATATCTTTTTTACATTGGATACTGAAGGATTCCTTTTTTTTTATGTTTGTTTATTTTTGAGAGAGAGAGACACAGAGTTGAGGAAGGGAGGTGTAGAGAGAGAGGGAGACACAGAATCCGAAGCAGGCTCCAGGCTCTGAGCTGTCAGCACAGAGCCTGATGTGAGGCTCAAACTAATGAACCTCGAGATCATGACCTGAGCAGAAGTTGGACGCTCAACCGACTGAGCCACCCAGGCACCCCTGGAAGGATTTCTTAAATGTACTGAAAAAGCACAAGCTATTGAAAAAGCATTTGTCAGTTTGACTCTGGTGGTAGACAGAATACTGAGAATAAGCCCCAAAGACCCCTGCGTCTATAGAGCTCCTTCCCCTTTGAGTGAGGGTATGACCTGTGAATGTGAAAAGTCATCACTCCCCTGATTATGTGACATTGTATTTCGCAAAGGGAGTAGCCACATGGGCTTAATCCAATCACACCAGTCATTTAAAAGCAGAGTTTTCTCCAGCTGATGGCAGAAGAGGAAGTCACAGATTCCAAATGTGAGAAGGATTGGATGCACCCTTCCTGGCCAGAAAATGGAGCGACAAGGAATGCAAGTGGCTTCTAGAAGCAGAGACTGACCTGGTGGCCAGCCAGCAAGGAAATGGGGACCTCAGTCGTACCACCACCAGGAAACAGACTTCTGCCAATAACCTGAATGATCTTGGAAGTGAATCGTTCCTCCAGCTTCGCTGACACCTTGATTTTGGCCTTGGGAGACCCAAGGCAGAGAACCCAGCCAAGCCTGCCCGACCCGCTCGTCTACATAATGAATGGTCGTTGTGTTTTAAGCCAGTAAGTTTGTTGTAATTTTGGGCGGCAATAGAAAACTAATAAAACTATATTAAATTTAAGAATTGTCTCTTCATCAAAAAACACCATATAAGCAGTAAAGACAGCCCCAAACTAGGAGAAAAATTTCTACCATATGTAAGTGACAAGGGATTATAAGTGAAAGAATTTATAAAGAACTTCTACAAATCTGTGGGAAAAGGCCAGCCTCACTGAAAAATAGGGAGGAGATGCGGAAAACATTTCCTAAAAATAGACGGAGGAAACATATAAGACCAAGAAACGTTTCTTCAAATGCTCAACCTTGTGATACAGTTGCAACAATTCTAAAATAAAAATATATGAAAATGCACAATTTACAATCAATCCAAAAACCATCTAATGCCATATTGTGAGGAATGGCCTTCTGTTTCTTGAAGTATATTTTCTTGTGCATTTGGAATCTATTTTTTGCATGCCGGCTTCCTCTCTCTCTCTCTCTCTTGCTTCTCCCTCCCACCTTGTCTCTTCTTTTCCTCCTGGAACGTGTGTGCTTCCTTCCCAGGTCCTTTCTTCATGTCTTGCCACTGCTTAGGCAGCTCTCACGAGGCAGTCTGTTTTCTAGTTTCTTAATTTTTTTCAATGTTTATTTATTTTTGAGAGAGACAGAGCGTGAGTGGGGCGGGGGGGAGGGCAGAGGGAGAAGGGGAGGCACAGAATACGAAGCAGGCGCCAGGCTCTGAGCTGTTAGCACAGAGCCCAATGCAGGGCTTGAACTCACGGACTGTGAGATCATGACCTGAGCCAAAGTCAGACACGCAACCCACTGAGCCACCCAGGGGCCCTGAAGCAGTCTGGCTCGAAGGCAGTAGAGTAATGGTGAAGCACTCAGGTCCTGGCACCCAACTGACTGGATTTGAGCCCTGACTCAGATTGTGAGGACCATGTGCCCTCAGACATGCTGTTTCGTTCAGCCTTTGTGCGGCAGTTTCACTTTCTGTAAAATGGGGCAATTACAATGTCTATTGTAGAGTTATCGTAAGGGGTAAACGAGGCAGTATAGGTGCGGCACAATCAACTTTGGCAGTTATTTGCTCAGATACACTTAGTGATTTCTCGATGCTTCCACCATGTCTGAGACCAGTTTGTTTCCTCCATCCCCTTGCAGTTTGTGTGTTGTTTCTTATTTTATCCATTTTTCTGCATCAGTGAGGAAGGGGAGCCTTCACTAAGCCTTATGCGACCTTGTTTAGAACACCTGAACTCTGTCTTCTGAGTCTTTTGCACAGGATCCTGCTCGTTCTGTGTAGTTGGGAAATGTGTTCTGGTGCCGTGGGGGCGGGAGCTGCCCTTGAGCTTCAGATCATCCACCCAATTCAGTGTGAAACTGTAGCTTTCACTTCCGTTAAAGTGTCAACGTCTTTATTTACTCACTCTCTTGCACCTATTTTTTTTCTTTACCCGTTTCCACCTCTTCTCAGTCCGAAGAAGGGGAAAAAAGGATTGTCTACTCTGTTCCCCTTCATCCAGACGCGAGGATAGTGATGAGAAATCTCAAATCTTACCAACTCATCACTGTCACCTTTGGGAATTAGAGGATGCTTTCCTTGGTCAGCAGTTCTTTTCCTTTTAAAAATTACTTTTAGAGGCGCCTGGGTGGCTCAGTCGGTTAAGCGTCCGACTTCGGCTCAGGTCATGATCTCGCGGTTCGTGGGTTTGAGGCCCACACTGGGCTCTGTGCTGGCAGCTCAGAGCCTGGAGCCCGTTTCAGAGTCTGTGTCTCCCTCTCTCTCTCTCTGCCCCTCCCCCACTCCTGTTCTGTCTCTTTCTGTCTCAAAAATAAACTATAAAAAATTTTTTAATTAAAAAAATTACTTTTAGTTATAGCTGTTTCCATGTTACATTGCTGTTGTAAATTTTTAAAAAATAGTTTTGACTTAAAAAACTTTTTAATGTTTATTTATTTTTGAGAGAGAGAGACAGAGAGTGAGCAGGGGAGGGGCAGAGAGAGAGGGAGACACAGAATCCAAAGCAGCTCCAGGCTCTGAGCCGTCAGCACAGAGCCCAATGCGAGCCATGAGCTCGAACTCATGGACCGCAAGATCCTGACCTGAGCTGAAGTCAGACACTTAACTGACTGAGCCACCCAGGTGCCCCTAGTTTTGACTTTTTAAAAACCTCTTAAGTTTTGGGCGATGGAAATCGTGTGGTGCAGTTTCAGTGCGCTATCTTACCCTGGGAGTCAGCCACTGAATGCTTAATCCTGCTTATGCAGTGGCTGTCTGTCTGCTCCTCTTTGTAGCTGAGCAGTGAACACGGTGCATTTTCCTGTTCCCCATTATTCTTAAGTAAGAACTACCGGCAGTGTCTCAAATTTTGTATGCTGTTGTTAGCAAAACACTGAGGTACGATTGCCTTAACTCCCTTTTTAAGATCTCCTACAAGAAAAGTTTGTCCTTTCTCACCTTGTCTACCGATTTAAAATTTCGTTTTTAAAATCAGCTCAAACATCTCTGCTTTCTTATTCCATATTTTTTTCATTGGGGGAAAAAAAGCCTTTTCTCCACTAATCTCAAAATTTACCTTTCCGAAGAGATTTCCAGTGCTCACGCGCTGCCTCGGGTCTCTACAGCGTTTCTCAGAAGTAGAACAGAGAGGTGGTGTCTGTAGTGGATGTTGGGGCGCCCCCTCCCCCAGGCCCCCTCTTCAAGATCAAGGCACTCCACTGCTTGGGAAGGAGCTTCTTGGGAAGGTTCGCAGCTGAGGGTCTCAGCTCAGTGAAGAGAGGCTCTTCACCCAAGGTCATGGCCGCTTCCTGAGAGAAACACCATCCTCTGTTGGATGTGGGAGGGCTGCTCCCTTGCTTCAAGGCAGCCCCACAGCACCTAGCAGGATTTGCCAAGGCCTCTGCCAAACCGCCAAGACCAGTTCCTTCCCGGGCCCAGTCCCGCCTTCCAGGCTCCTCATGGGTCCCAGGACAGAGAGCACCCCCTCATGAATCTCCCTCCTACAAATTTGAGCCTTGGGATCTGTTTCCCGGGGAACCCAACCTGTGACGATGGCTTTTCCTCAAGGTTTAAAATACAGGAGTGTCATCATTTGTGTCTATGCATGAGGAAGACTTATAAAGCAAATGCGCAAAATGTGAACCGTTGGTTAACCCGGCTGAAGAGTGTACGGGAGCTCTTCCGTACCATTCTCGCAGCGATTTTTGGATACGTTTGAAATGATTACAAGATGGAACTTTAAAAAATTAAGACAGGTATCAGTTACTTGCAGATGCTTAAGTGCAGTTATGCTCCAGGACAGGGAAGTTTTTAAGGTTCCAAACTCACGATTCTGCAAAAGTTAGATACTAATGATCATGAGACTTCCATATCTTACCAATTCTGCCTTAGCCCACGGAGCATTTTCTTTGACGGATGCATGTGTTTTGTTTCGTTTTCTTAAAGCTAATCGTGTTAAGTAAATGACCTCATTTACTTAAACTACACCTGAAAGGACACATCAGCCTGCAGCAGCAGTGCTTATTAGATGCTAAATAATAAGTGGAACAGTTCGAGAATTTCTTCAGTTTGTGGAGCATTTTGGTTCCAGGATGTGCTGTTGCCTTGTGAATGTCTGATGGCTTGAATGTCAGTTTGATATCTCATCTAAGAAGTCTCAGAGGGCTGCCAGTTCTGCTCCGTGGTATTATCTGAGGGGTACAGGCTCAGTGAAATCGACGGCGTCTCTCTCGATGGTTTCCTCACGGCACCCACAGCTCTGGTATCTAACCTCTCATCTTCGAATGACCCGATAGCATCATTGCTCAATGCCTTCGCTTTTTCCTTTGGGGTTTCACATTCACACACGAATCCTCCCGGCTGGTGACTTCCCAGCCTCCAAGGGATTAAATATGTGTGTTCTCCCTTTCCGTTTGCTTGGGAAAATCCAGAAATAGGCGTTGTGCAATCACCTAATTCAGTTAAGCACACGTCACTCCCAGTGTTGTGCTGATGCTAAAACAGTTTCTAAACGAATTTCCATAGACTCGCTCTATTCTAACTACCTTTCTTCTTGCCCCTATAAGATTGTTTAATATAAGTTTGTAAAATTTTATTTATTTTTTATTTTTTTAATGCTTATTTTATTTTTGAGAGACAGAGACAGTGTGAGCAGGGGAGGAGTATAGAGAGAGGGAGACACAGAATCCCAAGCAGGCTCCAGGCTCCAAGCTGTCAGCACAGAGCCAGATGTGGGGCTCGGAAAACTCACAAACCGAACCATGAGATCATGACCTGAGCTGAAGTCGGACGTTTAACCGACTGAGCCCCCTCCAGGTGCCCCTATAGGTTTGTAAAATTTTAACTATTTTAGCCTAAAATGCATCTCCAAATAGTCAAGGTGTTTTTTTCTTTCACGGTTCTTGCTGTTCTTCAATTTGCCTCACATTTTACTTCAAAATCGACTCCTGCAACTGTTACTAACCTACCTCTGTGATGTCTAAACCTAAGTCCGTATCACTTCAAGGATAATTTTCTTGCTGCATACTCAAAGAGCGATAATAAAGGTACCTTCTGATGAATCACATGAAAGTACACAGATTGATCTAAGCCTCAAACCACGACGGTTTGCCAGTATTAATTATAAAATCTCCAAATCCCAAATAAGCCCATTTTAATTATTCATTTTCATGTGAAGTTACGAGAAAATGAAAAGAACTGTAATTGCAAAGTCCTTATTCTTTCTTCAGTATCTTTGGCATATATCATACGCACTCCTTTTTTGCCTACATAGTTCCTTCTGCTGAGGATCATTTCTCATTCTACGTTCACCAGGATCCCAGCCATCCTTATACAAAGCCTTGTTCAAATTCTACTTCCTATTTGAGGCACGTTCTCACTGCTCTGGTGCGCACTGATTTTTTTTCCTCCATAGGCTGTCTGTTCCTAAAGTTAGTTAATTTAAGAAAGTTTGGCATGGTATTGTTTTCCTCTAGCTGTTTCCCATAAGTCTGTATGTCAGACTTATCTCCCGCGTCAGGCTGTAAACTTTCTGAAGGCAAGGACCACCGCGTCTTATACCACTGGTTTTCAAGCTGTTTTTCTTGCATTGCCCCTATGACGATTTTGAAAAAATGACATACCTCTTTATGCACTGTTAAGTTGGCATGGGAGATTGTACCATGAGTAACTGCAAAGGACGCGACTCAAAATATTGAAATTAAAGACCAAAGAGAGGAAAATGAAATGGTGCCAGGAGACTTTTAAGTGTAGCTAAAGGAATCTAAATAATATTGTGATCCATACCTCCAGTCATTCATTTGAAAAAACACGCCACGTCTTTGACTGTTGGAAGTTTTGCATCATTGCCTTTTCTCCTTGAAGTCATATTTCTATTCCACATCCCTCAGAGGACTTCATCCTAGTAAAAAGCATTTTTTATGCTTGAAAATCTTCTCTACATTAAATATGTATATAAATGGAAATTATTTTTCTAAATTTTCTATGGCCAGAGGCTTTTAAGTGGTAAAGTATGCATTCTACATTGAGTTGTCGTTACAATTACTTTTAGTACACAATTGATCAAAACCCAAACCACATAAGTGTATTATAAATCTTTATAAGTACTTATCAAGCATAAGGAATACAGTTTTATCAGAAATACATATTTCTATGAGATATGTGGAATTGTTTGTTTACATACATGTGAATACTACTTATTGCTAGAAGTAAGCAGGGTTCAGCATAAATTCTGTTTCTCGTTTACATTTTTATAGGTACAAATGCTGGGAAGACTTGTTCACATAAAATTGTAGGTGGGAATAGAAGGTGTTTTATTATAGCATTGTCACTCAGCCCTATGATTTCCTTTCAAGTCACATGCCAGAATTATATATCGATTTATTATAAAAATTGTTTTTTCATCTCTTGTCAACTGTTAACTTGATTAGGTCTTTCTTCAGTGTTGTTGAAAGCAAAGAATTGGAAACAACCTACTTAGAAAAAGATTTGTTAAATAGTCATTAGGGGTAATTTGCTTTCTCAGTTTTTGAGAATAATATCAAAAAGCCTTTACAAAAAGTTATCAGATGACTATTAATGATACCAGTTATAGTTTAATTGAACCCAATATACTCAGAAAGTGGGGAAAAAGAAAAAATATGAATTCTAATGTATCTACCAACACAATAAATTTTGAAACAATTATTTTTAAAAATGTTTTTTCATGTTTGTTTTTTATTTTTTTAATGTTTATTTACTTTTGAGAGAGAGAGAGAGAGAGTGTGTGTGTATGTGTGTGTGTGTGTGAGCGGGGAGGGGCAGAGAGAGAGGGAGACACAGAATCTGAAGCAGGCTCCAGGCTCCAAGCTGTCAACACAAGCCTAACGTGGGACTTGAACCTATGAACCTTGAGATCATGACCTGAGCCAAAGTCAGACGCTTAACTGACTGAGCCACCCAGGTGCCCCTTAAACTTTCTTTAGAAAACATTTTACTTTAGGGGCGCCTGGGTGGCTTAGTCGGTTAAGCGTCCGACTTTCGCTTAGGTCATGATCTCACGGTTCGTGGGTTCGAGCCCCGCGTCGGGCTCCGTGCTGACTGCCAGCTCAGAGCCTGGAGCCTGTTTCAGTCTGTGACTCCCTCTCTCTCTGACCCTCCCCTGCTCACGCTGTCTCTCTCTCTGTCTCCTAGAAATAAATAAACATTAAAAAAAAAAAAAGAAAACATTTTACTTTATTCAGATACACATGTACACCAACATCACACTGCTTGGGTTCACACTCCTGAATTCTTTCCCTAAGAGAGATAGCTAGGGCACGGAGCCTCGTTACTTTGTTGCATTGATGAAATGGTGCCCTGCCTCCTGTGCTTCCCTTCTTTCCTCCTATGGGACTCTTCCTCAGAAATGATGCATCTCTGGGGCGCCTGGGTGGCTCAGTCGGTTAAACCTCCGACTGCAGCTCAGGTCATGATCTCACGGTTCGTGGTTCAAGCCCCGTGTCGGGCTCTGTGCTGACAGCTAGCTCAGAGCCTAGAGCCTGTTTCAGATTCTGTGTCGTCCTTTCTCTTTGACCCTCCCTGCTCGCACTCTCTCTCTCTCTCTCTCAGAAATAAATAAAACATCAAAAAAATTAAAAAAGAAATGACACATCTCTGACAATCATTGAGGGATGAAAAGCACAAGACATTAAATGAAACTTGTTAAATACAGCTCCTCCATACCGTATATCTCAATACCTAACATCCCAGGATGGACGGAAATGCCGTTGCTTATGCCATGCTTTGCCATTAAAAGAAACGCGTAAACAGAACAAATCATGGAGCTTTACTTTGGATTTTTCCAGCCTTGATTAAAAGAGGATTCCCTATACCAGTCTTTTCTACTCTTGTTTGGTGTTTAGGGGTTCTTGTGTTTGCAGCATAAAGGAAGATGCACTATGGTAAGGTTGGTAGAGGACAGGCCTCTCTGTGTAAAGTGGGAGGAAATTGATAAGGAGAGGAAAGGAGCAGGGTGCCTGTGTGACTTAGACAGTTACATGTCCGACTTTAGCTCAGGTCATGATCTCGCGGTTCGTGAGTTCGAGCCCCGGGTCGGGCTCCGTGCTAACAGCTCAGAGCCTGGAGTCTGCTCCGGATTCTGTGTTTCCCTCTCCCTCTGCCCCTCTCCCGCTCTGTCTCTGTCTCAAAATTACATAAATAAACATTTAAAAAATTACAAAAATAAAAGGAAAGGGAAGGAGGAAAGAACTAGCCTGATGCTTCCACACAGTTGCCTTCTCAGGCAGATCAGTTTTTGGAAGGAATACATATACACGTGGCGGATCTGGACATTGATATCTTTATAACTATCTATGCCCACCTAGGCCTTGGGAGGTCTGTAAGGACTCCCAGTGATGTGCATACACCAGTCTGAAGCCAGCTTTCCTACGCTTCTTATTGTACCCAATAATATGCTGAGATAGTTAGTACTAATACTTCATTTACATAGTAATTGACCTAGAAAGGAAAATGGCAACTCCAAAACCATTAGCAAAAACGTATAAGCAGAACTATCCATTTATTTTCATCGGCATATTCTTCTATGTTGACTTTTTTTTAACTTTGCTTAAAAGCAGTTTCGCATCATCTAACCTATACATCATATATGTGACCACGTGAAATCCACACTGCAATAACAAAGTAATTAGTAATTAGACCAGTTCTAGTCGCCATTCCTACTTTGCTAAGATAATGTTCAGGCTCTATCTTCTACGCTGTATTGTACCTTAGTTTTAAAAAGCCGTTTCAAATAACAGTATAAAAAAAAACTGCTGATGGTAGAAAAGGCTGGAATCAAAGACGTATTTTTAAATCCGCCTGAATGCGTCGATTACACATGTGTCGATAGGTTGAAATGACCATTGGCAGATGATGCATACGTTACAGACAACATGGGTCTTCAGGAGTAATTCACTTCAAAATTGTGAGCTAATGTAAAAACATGACTATTTTTTGCCAAACTGAAATCTTAGCTTTCTGTTGTTGACAGAAAATGCTTCCAAGGCAGGATTAAAACAAGAGCAGCGCCAAGATATTCAACTGCCTGGTGGGACTGCGCTGTCCCAGGAAGCACTACCAGTCAGGATGAATGCTTGGAAATCAACAGAGGTAAGTCACTGTGGCAGTTTCCCCGTTGCCACCGTAGCAAATTACCACAAACTCAGTGCCTTCAATCAGCGCAAATGTGTCATCTTACAGCTCTGTAGCTCAGGAGTCTGACACGGGTCTCGCTGGGCTAAAATCAAGGTGTCTGCAGGCTGCCTTCCCTTCTGGAGGCCTGGGGGGAGGGGAGGGGAGATTTGTTTCCCTGTGCTCTCCGGATTCCTGTATTCCAAGAGAAACACTGCTTGTCTTTTACTTTTGTTGTCTTTTATTTTACACCATTTTAAATAAGAATGAGGTTAAAATACGAAAGTTTTCCTTTAACACTCATGCTTAAAACAAATCTTATTGGGGCACTTGGGTGGCTCAGTTGGTTGAGCATCTGACTTCGGCTCAGGCCATGATTCTGCAGTTAGTGGGTTTGAGCCCCTAGTCGGGCTCTGTGCTGACAGTCAGAGCTGGAGCCTGCTTCAGATTCTGTCTCCATCTCTCTCTGACCCTCCCCTGTTCATGCTCTGTCTCTCTCTCTCTTAAATATAAATGAAAACATTAAAATTAAAAAAAATCTTATAAAGAAATTCTTTACCCTAATAGAATAAAGCTCTTATTTTTTCTTCTGAATAAAATCCTTGAGTCCTCTAGAATTTTGCCATATACTGTAAGCGGGGCTCTTTGTACCCCTGGGGTCTTTATACTGTTAGACCACCCTTTCCAAAGGAGAATCACCGATGACAAAGCCCACAAAACGCAAGAGGAGTTGGTTATTCAGGTTTATTTTAGTCCAGCCGACTGGCCCTTCCCGAGCACCCGAAAACTCCTCGGAAGAGCGCCCCACCGAGCCATAGCTCAGGGTTTATATAGGGAGAAGGGCGAAGCCCGTGTACAGAAGTGAGAATTTTGCGGTTAGAGGTGGGGGTTGCTTAACAGTCGGTTGAAGAACATGTTTGACCATTCTAATCACAATGTTCACTAAGGACTTACATCTCAGGGACTTGCTGGAGCCAGGAGGAGCCGGGTTGCTCAACCCCTGACCTTTTACCAGAATAGATAGAGTTTGAGATCAAACAATGGTTGGTATTTCTTCATTTGCAAGCCCCTTACCTTTTGGCCCAAGGGAGTTTTTACAGTACCCCTGTGGAGAAACAATAATTTATTGTACAGTCCATCTCTCTCTACTCATCTAAAAAAACTTTTTAAAAGACTTCGAGGAAGTTGCAAAAATAATACAGACTCTCATGTACCCTTTACCCAGCTCCCCCAATGTTGACATCTTTAATAACTGTAGTACAAAATGAAAATGAGGAAGTGGATGTTGGTATGTTATGGCTAACTAGACTACAGACCTTATTCAGTTTCCAAATTTTCAATTCACTATTCAATTAAGAAAATTCTTCTAATGTTTATTTATTTTTGAGAGAGAGAGAGAGCATAAGTGGGAGAGGGGCAAGAGAGAGGGTGATAACAGAATCTGAAGCAGGCTCCAGGCTCTGAGCTGTCAGCACAGAGCCCAATGCGGGGTTCGAACTCATGAAACACGAGATCATAACCTGAGCCAAAGTCAGATGCTTAACCAACTGAGCCACGCAGGTGCCCCACACTGTTCAATTTTTTAACCTTCATTTGTGTGTGTCTGTGTGTGGGTAGGGGGGTTCTATGCAATTTTATTTTAAGTATAGATTAATGTAATCAGCACCAAAAGAAATCCCTCATGCTCTCCACCCCATCTCATTCCCCAACCCCCAACCACATTCTCTCCTAACGACCACTAGTCTTCTCTCTCTTTATAGTTTTATTATTTCTAGAATGCTATGTAAATGAATTCAGATAATATGTAACCTTTTGAGATAGTTTTCATTTTTTTCACTTAGCATAATGCTCTTTGATATCCATTCAGGTTGTGAAGTTTTCATACCTCTGAGATAAATGTCTAGGGGTGTGATTGCTGGGTTGTGTATTAAATACTCGCTAAATTCGGTAAGAAATCATCGACCTGTTTTCTAGAATGGCTGTACCATTTTACACTCCCACCAGCAGTATATGAGAGCTCTAGCTTCTCTGCATTCTCACCAACTTTTGGCATCCACTTTTATTTTGGCTCTTCGAATAGGTCTGTGGTGATATCTCATTGTGATTTTTAGTTAATGTTTCCCAAATGGCTGATGATGTTGAACATCTTTTCATGTGCTCATTTATATCATCGTAACTTCTCTTTGGTGACATATATGTTCATATCTTTTGCTCGTTTTCTAACTGGACTGAGTGTTCGTTACCATTGAGTTACGAGAGTTCTTTGTATGTTCTGGATACCAGTGTGTTTCTATTCATACTCTCATCCATGAAGATGTTCATCTTGTTTTTGAGCATGACCTGTGTCTTTAATTTTCACATTTGTATTTTTCTCTTTCGTTGCTGTGTGTCTGGGGAGGGAAGGTATCCCCAGAATGTGAATTTACAGAACCATCTTGACTGGAAATATGTTCCACTCAAGACTATTGACAGTGATCTCACCACTCATTTGTTTTCCTGTCTTATGTGTTTCTCCTTCTAGAAGGAAAGCTCCTTGAGGGTAAAGACCATTTTAGTCTTATTCATTACTGAATCTTCACTTGCCAAGTTTTTGTTGATGAAGAAATGACTGAAGGGTAGACACTCAATTTTGACGTTCTTCTCTTCCTTTCCTGTGAAAAGGCTTGTTTGGTCTCCTGCTTGGAGCACTTTGTTTAGCGTCCCCTCCCACACAGCTCTTGTGAGAGTGGCCACGTTATTTCTTGACCTTCTGCTCTCAACGCTTGTCCTGAAGAACCCCGTTAGGTATTGGATTTACCCGATATTCTAGCAGCTCAGAAAAGTACATAAAATTAAAATTTCATTTTTCCTTCATTGCATCATAGCCCATGGATTGAAAATGTGTAGATTATTTTAAAAGATATGACATTAAGTCAAAAATTATTTTTAAATATGAGGTCAGTTTTGTTTACCGCTGATGGCTTTTAAGGGAGAAAATAGACTTGAATAATCTTCCATGCTTTGGAGCCTAACAAGGCATAAAATGCCACCTAGCTTTTTTTGTATCAGTCTTCAAATTGTCACTATTAATGTTTTTTTCTGACTTTAGAGGAACCCACTGTAATTGATTAATGTCATTCAGCATCTTATATCAGTTAGAAAAAAATGGTGCCCTTCTTTCAAAAGAAGTTTAAAGCTAGGTTTCCCCTTTTTCAAAGCATTACTGTGTCATGGCACGATTCCATCATTTTACTGACAAGCGCCTCCCATTTTTACTGCAACCCAATATATCCTCTGTAGAAATCTGCTTTTGTGGCAGAAGACAAAACCTACCGGGCTGAACAGTAAATCTAATTGTTGTTGCCAAATGTACTACATCTACATTAAAATTCTCATGTTCTTAATACAGAATGAGAAAGAAATGATACTGTTGATTGCTTAGGCAGATGAAGGGTGCTTAAAAATATCTCCTAAAAACTTTAAATAGAAATCTCCTTAACTATTCTCTTTCTACAAATGAAAGGATGATCTAAAAGCAGTAAATAAAATTCTTAACAGAATAGGGCATTCAAAACCAGAACAGTGCTGGCTTCTGGTACTTTCAAAACTAAGGAAAGCCTTTAAATGTACGACACTTCGACATGGGTGTTTTCTCTCTAGGTACTGCCCAGAATCTTTATTATTAAATTTGCTAATCAGTAAGGCTACTGTGTAGCTTTTCACCGCCTCAAAAGACCTTCTTCTTTTCCTGTTTGAGGAGATTCAACAATGAGGGGTATGATTTTTTTATTTTTATTTTTTTGGTCACAGTTGTTTCTATAGCAACAGATAGGGATGCTATGAATTGGTTCACACAAAATTAAAGCTGACCAAAGCCTTCAGTCTAGTTGTGAGTTGCTAAATTGCTAGTGATGGAAGATAAATGCTTATTTCCTCCTGCTTCTGTTTATTATTTTGTTAAATGAAGAGTAAACACTTTTTATCCTTGGGCTTATTAGCATATCATTTATTATATTTGCAAAACTTTGAACTCATCAGAGCTGTTAGGGAAATGGAAATTATACCTATTCTAATCATGCTAATCCATCATCCACTTACTTCTTTTCTGCATCATTGCTTTATGCTGAAAAGCCCTTTTTTTATTTTCATGCTTGTACTTTGATTCTTTTTAAGTTGGAAGGTACTTGCTGGAAAAAGCTTAAACAATATGAAAGGGTAAAGAGTGAAAACCAAAGTTTCTTCTTACTTCTCTGTTTACCTTCAGTTCCTTTCTTTGGAGGTATCTGTTACTTACTAGGTTCTTAGAAATTTGGGAGGGAAATTTTCTGTGTCCATATATTTCTTTTACCTAAGGATTCATTCCGTATACACTCCTCTGCAGCATGCTTCGAACTAACCAATATATGTTGCACATCTTTTATATAATAAATGCAATCATTTGATGTGTATTGTTCCAAATCTTTTTCACTAAACGATAGGTCATGGATATCTTTCTCTCTCAGTATGTATATGTGCTGTATTCCTTTTTATTTTTTAAATTTTTTAATGGTTATTTATCTTTTGAGAGAGAGAAAGAGAGACAGAGCACGAGCAGGGGAGGGGCAGAGAGAGGGAGACACAGACTCCAAAGCAGGCTCCAGGCTCTGAGCTGTCAGCAGAGAGCCTGATGTGGGGCTTGAACTCACGAACTGTGAGATCATGACCTGAGCCGAAGTCAGATGCTTAACCGACTGAGCCACAGGCGCCTCTAGCTGTGCTGTATTCTTGATGCATAAATGAATCTTCATTTATTTGGCCATCTGTTGGTCGTCATTTAGGGATATTTTTATGTTTTTGTCTATTAAAAGCAATATTGTAATAACAGCTCTTGTACATATTTTATATGATGCTGTCCTGGAAAGGGAATTGCTAAAAGGTTCTATTTATTTTTAGTGTTGAAAAATACTGCCAAATTGTCCTCCCAAAAGTTGTCCTCTAGTTTATATTCACCAAAATCATGTCTTTGCAAATACTGAGAATTATCAAACTTGTGCGTTTTTTTGTCCATCTGAAAGGTGGAAAATTTTTGTTTTATTTCACTGTGATTATAGGTATGATTGGAAGAGCTTTTCGTGTGTTTTTTGGGAATTTGTGTTTCTTTTTTTAAGTTTATTTATTGACTTAGAGAGAGAGAGAAAAAACCTGAGTGGGGGAGGGGCAGAGAGGGAGAGAGAGAGAATCCCAAGCAGGCTCCTCACTGTCCGCACAGAGCCCAACGTGGGGCTCAAACTCACGAACCATGAGATCATGACAGAGTGGAAACCAAGAGTCACACACTCAACCAGCCACACCACCCAGGTGCCCCTGTGTTTCTTTTTTATGATTAACTCTGTTCATCTCTTTTGCTCATTTTTCTGTTTGGTTTCCCATCTTTTTGTTAACAGTTTCTGAGAACTGTTTGGCTAGTAAGTAATTAGCCCGTTGTCTGCTTCTTTATCTCTCTATTCATTTCCAGGTTTTCATTTGATTTTTTATTTTACTTATGGCTCTTTTTTTTTTTTTTTTTTTGCCTTTGTGAAGGGAAAACATACTGCTCTTCCTTTGTTTCTTTTTCCCTCTCACACTGCCATCACACTTCACTTCTGACACGAGAGATGTAGATTTTCCACACACCCAGCTATTCTCACAGCACTAGCTGGGTGTCCTGCAATTTAACTCAGTTCTGACACTGTCTGCCTGAAGATGATCAGATTTTACAGGCTTAAGTGCTCAGTCCACAAAACTTCCTTGCCCCCACCTCTCATTTCAGATGCCAATTCCAAGTCTCGGGCTGTCACCTGTACTTCTGACCTGCGGTAAATCCGGGTTCCCATGACCCCCCCTCCTTGGGTTTGATCACTTGCTAGAACAGCCTAAGAACTCACGGAAACATTTACTCACAGGCGGTGATTTATTATATAATAAAGGATATGATAACGGATGCAGATGAATTGCCAGATGTAGAAATATACAGGGCAAGGCCCGGAAGTTTCCATAGTGCAAGAGTTTCTGTCCCCATGGAGTTGGGCTGTGTCACCCTCCCAGCATGTACATGTAGTCACCAACCAAAAAGCTCTCTGCACCCCAAACATTTGGATTTTTATGGTGGCTTCATCACATAAGCACAATTGATCATTTACTCCATCTCAAGTCTCTCTCCCCTTCCAGGAGGATGGGGTGTGGGGCTGAAAGTTCCAGGCTTCTAATCATGGCTTGGTCTTTGTGGTGACCGGTCCCCAACCTGAAGCTATCCAGGAGCTCACCACGAGTCATCTCACAAAACAAAAGGTACTCTGAGCTCCCAGAAAACCTAGAAAATCACTCCAAGTGATTTAGGAGCTCTGTGTCAGGAACTAGGGTCAAAGACCAAATATTAAGAGAAAAGGTGCTCCTGGGGCACCCAGGGGGTTCAGTCGGTTGAGCATCCGACTTTGGCTCAGGTTATGATCTCACCATTCGTGGGTTTAAGCCCCGAGTCGGGCTCTGTGCTGACAGCTCGGAGCCTGGAGTCTGCTTCGGATTCTGTGTCTTCCCCTCACTCTGTCCTTCCCCCCCTCCTCAAAAATAAATAAATATTAAAAAAAAAAAAAGATGCTCTTAGTGCTCTTATCACTTAGGAAATTACAGGAGTTCAGGAACTCTGTGCCAGAACCAAGCCATGGACAAGGATCGAATACATATTTATTATAACTCCAATATCACAGCCTCAAAGCAGTCTTTAATGTTTATTAAAAAGTAGTCAAATTTGCCTTTCCATTACGGCTTCTAGATTTTAAGTCACTCTTGAAAAACCTTCCCTAGTCTAAGATTGTTTAAATATCACCCTGGCTTTTTATTTTAACAAGCCATGTTTTAGTTCAGCTTTAGATTCACAGCAGAAGTGAGTAGAAAGTAAGAGCTTTTCCCATATGCCCGATGCATACCCCCACCCGCCTCTGCCCTGTCTGACCTCCCCCACGATTCACATCCACACCAGAGTGGTACACTTGTTGTACTCAATGAACCTAAAATAATGCTCGTTACTTTCCAGAGACCATGGTTTACGTTGAGGTTTGTTGTGTATTCTGTGGGTTTTGGCAAATGTATGATGATATTATCTACCATTATTGTGTCATAGAGAACAGTTTTCATTGTACTAAAAATCCTCTGTGTTCCTTCTGTTTATTCCTTTTCCTGCTAACCCCGGGAAGCCACTGGTCCTTTTACCATTTCCTTAATTTTACCTTTTTCAGAAAGTCATATGGCTGGAACCATACAGTATGTAGCCTTTCCAAACTGGTTTCTTTCATGCAGTAATATGCATTTAAGATTCCTCTATGTCTCGGGGCGCCTGAATGGCTTAGTCGGTTAAGCGTCCAACTTTCGCTTAGGTCATGATCTCGCGGTTCGTGGGTTCGAGCCCCGCGTCGGGCTCTCTGCTGACTGCCAGCTCAGAGCCTGGAGCCTGTTTCAGAGTCTGTGACTCCCTCTCTCTCTGACCCTCCCCTCCTCACGCTGTCTCTCTCTCTCTCTCTCTCTCCTAGAAATAAATAAAACATTAAAAAAAAAAAAAGATTCTATATCTCTTTATGGTTTGATGGCTCATTTCCTTTTTTAACACTGAATAATATGCCATCGTCTGGGGGTGACTGGGTGACTCAATCAGTTAAGCATCTGACTCTTGATTTCAGCTCAGGTTGTGACCCATGGTTCGTGAGTTCAAACCCTGCATCAAGCTCCACACATGGGAGCCTGCTTGGGATTCTCTCTCTCTCTCTCTGTCCTTCACCTGCTCATGCTTGCTCTCTCTCTCTCTCTCTCTCTCTAAGAATAAATTTTAAAAAATATGCCATTGTCTGGATGTACCACAGTTTATTAGCCATTCACCTCCTGAAAGACATCGTTGCTTCCAACTTTTGGCAATTATGAATAAAGCTACTGTGAACAATTGTGTGTAGGTTTTTGTGTGGAGTTAAGTTTCAACTCTTTTGGGTAAATACCAAAGTGCAATTGCTAGGTTGTGTGGTCAGTGTATGTTTAGTTTTGCAAAAAACTACCCTAATTCTTTTATGCTTTAATTTAAAAAATATTATTTAAATGTTATCCATCAACAATTTATTTGATGAATGGAGAGTGTTAAAGATTCACCTTTAAAATTTTATTTTTACAAATGATAGTCATCTGTTTCAATGCCATTTGTTGAACAATCTGCCTTTTCTCCATTGACTTGAATTGTGGCTTCAATCACATAATAAATTCCCATTTAAGCTTTGGTCCATTCCTGGATTTTCTACTTTTTTATATTAAAGATATGTAAAGATCAGCTGTAACATTTAAAAAAGAAAGAAGGAAAGGCTACTCATAAAGGGAAAGAGGGGAATAAGGTGGAGAGGAGAAGTAGAAGCTAGATTTCTTTGATTATACTGTGATTTTAGATTTGTCATTGGAAACCTGGAAATATTTTTGCAGAATTATGAAACAAAATTGAACTAAAGAATGTAGTCCTTTAAAATGTAAAATAAAATTAAACAAATGTTCCTTGCATTCAGTAGGTGTTTTTATTCTAAGATGTTGGCATTTTTGATCTGAGATTATTGGGAATATAATGTGTAATCAAATGAGTAGTCATGACATACTCTATTTATATCCTCTTTGATGTCCTTGAGAACTGGGATTCTTAGTGTGGGGGAAAGGAGACATGCACGTAAGATAGAAGAGATTGTCATGACCCAATAGACCCGAATTGGACTGAAAACATACCACTAGAAACTAATGAGGAATTTTACCTGACATTTTTTGGGAAAATAAACTGAATTATTCATAGGTCAAAGGGGAAGTCTCAGAGGAAATTTAAAAACACATGTCACCGAATGAGAAGAAAACACAACTTATGAAAATATATGAGGCACAGGTAAAGTAGTGGGTCAGAGAGAAATTTATGGCACTAAATGCTTATATTAGAAAAGAGGAAGGTGTAAAATCAGTTATTAGGTTTCTTGAAAAAAAAAAACAAGAAAAACAATAAACGTACATGAACCAGAAGAAAGAAAATAATAAAGAGCAGAAATTAATGGAATTGAAAGCAGGGAAACAGTTAACAGAGAAAAATGATTGACACAAAAAGCCAGTTCTTTGAAAAATAGAAAATGGATAAACCTCTTTCTAGTGAGACTGCCTAAGAGAAGACCCAACCACCAATATCAGGATGAAACAGGAGGTCATTACAGTTCTTTTAGCTATAAAAAGATAATAAAGAATTACTGGCAACAACTTTATGCTCATAAATTTGACAATTTAGAAGAAATAGAACAATTTCTCAGAAAGCGGAAACTACAAAACTTCAAAGAAGATGAAATAGAACCATTAAAAATTTTTTAATGTGTATTTATATTTGAGAGAGAGAGACAGAGACAGGGACAGAGTGCAAGTGGGAGAGAGGCAGAGAGAAAGAAGGAGACACAGAATCTAAAGCAGGCCCCAGGCTCTGAGCTGTCAGCACAGAGCCCGACACAGGGCTCCAACTCATGAACCATGAGATCTTGACCTGAGCTGAAGGTGGACGCTTAACCAACTGAGCCACCCAGGAGCACCTGTAACCATTTTTTTTAAGTGAATTTGTAATATAAGTCTCCTGAAAAAGAAATCTCCAAGTCCAGATGGTTTTACAGGAGAATTCTATCAAACATTTAAATAAAAATAGACACTATTTTTACACAAATATCTTTCAGAAAATAGGAGGGACTACTTCCCAGTTCATTTTATGAGGCAAGTATTCTGCTACCAACCCCAGAACAAGACAGTATAAAAAAGATACCATGATCTCTCATGAAATTAGAAGCAAAAATCCTCAAAAAAAAGTATCCAATTGAATCCAGCAATGTAATTTTAAAAATTATAAACTAGAACCAAGTGGGATTTAATCTAGGTGTGACTCAATTTGAAAGTTAATGAATGTATGAGAAACAATGAAATGTGGCCATGTGTAGCAACATGGATGGACCTTGAGGGTGTTATGCTGAGCGAAATAAGTCAGGCAGAGAAGGACAAATATCATATGTTTGCACGTATAGGAGGATTAGGAGGAACTTGACGGAGGAACAAGGGGGAGAAGAAGGGCGGAAATGGTGGGGGAAAGGGAGAGAAGCAAACCATGAGAGACTCTTGAATGCTGACAAAAACTGAGGACTGATGGATGTGGGGGGAGGGGGGATGGGCATGGAGGAGGACACTTGTGGGGATGAGCACTGAGTGTTATGTGGAAACTAATTGGACAATAAACTATTAAAAAAAAAAAAAGAAAGTTAATGAATGTAATTTATCATATCGACAAATTAAAGAAGAAAAATCATAAGATTTTTAAAAATTGATGTAGAAAACACTTAACAACATTCAGTACCCATTTATGATAAAAACTCAGCAACTAGAAATAGGTAGTTTCCTTAAATTGATAAAGATTATCTACAAAAACCTGCAATAGCATCATACTTGACAGTGAAATATTTCAGCTTTCCTTTCAAGATTGGGAACAAGGCCAGGACTTACTCAACATAGTACTAGAAGTTCCAGCCACTGCAATAAGAAAAGAAAAGATACGTAGAATGTAGAAACAAAATGAAAACTGTCCTTCTTTATAGATTGTCTGCATAGAAAATCTCAGAGAGATGACGACAAGAAACTTATAAGAACAGCAGGCGAATTCAGTAGGAGTGTAGGATACAAGATCAGCATATGTAAATCAATTGCATTTTTTATCTTTTTTGTTTTTAATGTTTATTTTTTTGCTTTTGAGAGAGAGTGAGTGAGCATAGGGGAGGGGCAGAGAGAGAGGGAGGCAGAGAATTCTAAGCAGGTTCTGAGTTGTCAGCACAGAGCCTAATGTGGGGCTCGAACTCACAAACCTGAGCCAAAATCAAGAGTTCGGTGCTTAATGGACTGAGCCACCCAGGCACCCCTGAATTTTTAAACTTTTTTTTTTAATCTTTATTTTTGAAAGAAAGAAGAGGGAGGGGCAAAGAGAGAGAGAGACAGAGAGACAGAGAATCTGAAGCTGGCTCCACACTGTCAGCTCACAGCCTGACTTAGGGCTTGAACTCATGAACTGTGAAGCCATGACCTGAGCTGAAATGGGACACTTAACTGACTGAGCCACCCAGGCACTCCTCAATTGCATTTTTATGTACTAATAGTGAACATGCGGAAATTGAAATTAAGACACACACCATTTGCAATTACTGCCCCAAAATGAAATCCTTAGGTATAATTGTAACAAAACATGCATAGAATCATGACAGGTGAAAATTATAAAATACTGATGAAAGATTTTAAAGACCACTCAGTTAAAGACATACCATGTTCATGGATTGGAAGACTGGTCATAGTAAAGATGCCCCTAATTACTCGATAGGTTTATTGCAATTCCTATAAAAATTCCAGCAACATTTTTTTTTTGAGACAGCGATAATAAGCTTATTCTAAAATTTATATGGAAAGGCACAGGTTTCAGAATAGCTAAAACCATCTTGAAAAAGATGAATAAAGTAGAACTAATCACTCTGCCTGATATTAAGTCTACTGAATAGTTACTGTAATCAAGAGAGTGTGGTATTGGTGGAGAGATAGACACTTATGTCAGTGAAGCAGGATAGAGAACCAAGAAATTAAACCCACACAAATATGGCCAATTGATTTTTAACAGAGGAACAAAAGGAATTCAATGGAGGAAGGATAACTTTTTCAACAAATGATATTGGGGCAGTTGGACATTCGTATAGGCAAAACCATGAACCTCAGTTTAAGCCTCATATAGAAATTCAGTCCAAGTAGATCATGGACTTAAATGTAAAATGTAAAACTCTAAAACTTTTTTAAAACACTGGAGAAAAATCTTTGGGATCTAGGCTAGCCAAACGCATGATCCCTAGAAGAAAAAAACATGTTAGACCTTATCACAAAAGGATATAAAAACAAGTTACAGCCTGGGGGAAAATATTTGCAACCCACATATCTGGCAAAGGACTAATATCTGGAGCACTACAAAAACTTCTCAGGGCACCAGGCTGTCTCAGTCGATAGAGCATTAGATGCTTAATCTCAAGGTCGTTGAGAACACGCCCCCCTATTGGGCACGAAGGCTACTTTTTAAAAAATCAAAAATTTGGGGCGCCTGGGTGGCTTAGTCGGTTAAGTGTCCGACTTTTGCTTAGGTCATGATCTCGCGGTTCGTGGGTTCGAGCCCCGCGTCGGGCTCTGTGCTGACTGCCAGCTCAGAGCCTGGAGCCTGTTTCTGAGTCTGTGTCTCCCTCTCTCTCTGACCCTCCCCTGCTCACGCTGTCTCTCTCTCTCCTAGAAATAAATAAAAATATTTTTTAAAAAAATCAAAAATTAAAAATATAACCTCTCAAAGGGCAACAGTTAAAACTCAAACACAACCTAATTAGAAAATGCGCAAATGACAGAAACTGTCACTTCAGCAAATACAGACAGCAAATAAGCAAATAAGAAAAGATGTTCAGCCTCATTACCCATGACGAATATGTAACTTAAACACACAATGAAATCTCAAAATGGCTAAAATAAAAATTAGTGACAACACCAAATGCTGGGGGAAATTGGATCACTCCAATATGACTAGTGGGAATGTCAAATTGTAAAGCTACTCTGGAAAACAGTTTGGCGGTGTCTTATAAAACTAAACATGCAGCTAGCTACCATATGACAGAGCAATTGCATTCTTAGACATCTATCCCAGCAACGTGGAAACTTACTTTCCTACACAAAGATATACGTAGTGTTCACAGCAGCTTTATTTATAATAGTACAAATCTGGAAACAATCCAGGCGTCCTTTGACAGGTGAAACAAACTAGGATGCATCTATACCACGGATACAACACAGCATTAAAAAAGGAACGAGTTATTAATGTATGAAACAACACGGATGAATTTCTGGGAATTATGCCAGGTGAAAAGAGCCTATTCCAAAAGGTTACATCCTGTATGGCTCCATTTATATAACATTTCTTCAAATGTCAAAATTACAGAAATGAAGAACAGATTAGTAGTTTGGGGGGGCAGGCTATGGTAATAAAAAGGAATCAGGAAGGGTTGTTATAGTGATCAAAATGTTGTGTATTTTGACCGTATCAGTGTCAATATCTTGGATAATGGGTACTACAGTTTTTAAGATGTTATTTTTAGGGAAAACGGGGTAAAGGATACACAGGATCAGTCTGTATTATCTTAATACATGTGAATCTACAATGACTTTAAAATAAAAGTTGAATTATAAAAAGGGGCAATTCCCTTGGAAAATGGTAAACTTTCTATTGTAACTTCAATGAAGTTAAAAATTAACCTGTCCTATGACCTGGCCATTCTACTCCTGTGTAAATATCCAGGAGTGATGAGTACATTTGTCGGTAAAAAGATTTATATAAGATTGTTCATAGTATCTTTATTCTTAATAGCTGAAATTTGGTATATGTGCTGCCGAAGCGAGCACATCTTAATAGCTGAAATTTGGAAACAATCCAGGTGTCCATATGGAGGAGACTGTATACACAAATTGTGGTATATTCCTACAATGGAATACTTCTTACGAGAAAAAGGAACTGATGCACACAAAATATGGATTTTTTCGCAAACATTATGTTAAGCAATGGGAATCAGAGACGAGAGTACATTGTGTATGATTACATTTTTATGAAGTTCAAGAACAGGCGTACTCATTGATAACCACAGAAGATAGAGCACTGTTTTCCAGTAGTGGGAGGATGGGATCGACTGGAAAGGGGGGACTTTCTGGAGTGACATAGGTATACGCATAATGTTAAAACCTATTGAGCTCTACACTTAAGGTTTATGCATTTTCCTCTACATTGATTATACCTTAAATAAAGCACTGTAAAACAGATCTTTGTTCATGGGGCAAAAAGACACGTCAACTGCTCCCACCATATGGACTTAATTTGAATCCTCTCTTAGACAAGCTATAGAGAAACCTATTTAATGGCACTCATGAGAAATTGAAAAGTTTATAATTGATGACATTAAGGAGTTGTGAAGTTTATAGGTATAAAATAATAATGTTAAAGAGTTCAGCTCATTTAGAGAGAGGTACAGTGATTTATCTAGGACTGGCGTCACAATAAAGCAGATGAGGACTGGTAGGATGTAAGTGAAACAAGATTGGCCGTGTATTTATTGATTTGTTTCACCTGCATGATTGGATTGATTATCATCTATGTTTTACTCCATGATAAAAAGTTGAAGTTTAAAATTTTCAATACAAGATAGGGACCCCTGGGTGGCTCAGTTGATTAAGTGTCCGACTCTTGCTTTTGGCTCAGGTCATGATCTTGCAGTTTGTGAGATCGAGTCTCATGTCTACCTCTGCGTTAACAGCATGGAGCCTGCTTGGCATTCTCTCTCTCCCTTTCTTTCTGCCCCTCCCCTGTTTGCTTGCATGCTCTCATTCTTTCTCTCAAAAATAAATAAACATTTAAAAAAAGATATACACGAGTAACTTTATTAGTACCAATAAAACAGAACAACCGGCCTCTGAGATCGTATGCCCTAAGGGTGCTCAAGGGTGGTAGAGAAGTTCGCACCTCAAAANGAGTGAGGATCTCCAAGGGTAAAAAACCACCCTATGCTCAGTGGACACCAAGAGTATAGATAACTTATATTTGAGTTCCTTCAATTAAAATGTGTTTATGCTAGCACATGTAGACACAGTGTATCTTCATAGATCGTCCATCTATTTTACCAAATTGAAGCGGTGGGATTACTGATGTTTTTCAACCTTCCTGTGCTCTCTTATTTTCTTTAAGGACCTGATGTTATTTTATGAGGACGATCCAAAGCCAGTTTTGCCCACGGTTCCTCCTCCTGTTATCTCGTCAACTAAACTGTTATCAGAAGAACAAGCAGACGTTTGTAACCTCTGTGATGCAGGTAAATTGAGTAAAGAATAGAAAGTTTACGCAGAAACATCAATAAGAAACACTGGGCAGGAGTTGCTTTTCATCCGATTTTATTTTGTGAAATATAGCAATAGTGGCTTTACCTTTGATAATTTAACTTTGATAATGGGGGCTGGGACCAGCATGGATGAATTCAACCCACGCGTAACCCTGTAATCTTATTTTACCATTTGCTTCAATGGTTTTTTTCCTCTATTTTGCATTTTTTTCCTTTTTCACTGTTCCAAAACTTAGTAGCCACAATCAGATCTCTTACGAATACTTTAAAAAAGCAGAAATATTAATTTGAGTTCCTTTTTTCATTTGTATAAACTTCTCTTTGATAAAGAGTTTAAATCATGACTTTTTCATAAGCAAGCATTAGACCAGAATACATGGGATCCCCCAAATTGGCTAATCACCTCTTGACTAATTAACAAGTGAGGAGGTACAGTATAAAATGATACAGACTGGCCTCCAATAAATTACATGATCAGATTCCAGCTGGGCTCTGCTGTTGTGCAGACCTGATTGATTGACCGTGGCACCACTCCATATTGTCTCTATTTTTCAGAAACTCTCAATTTTTAATACATTCTTCCTCTTGCTTTTCTCAAAAAATAGGACTCGAGACCTTCTGCCAAGTTGAAAATGAAACATTCCCATTAGTATCTTTCATCCCCTCATTTATCTTTGCTTTTATATCCATCCAGACATCCCTTCCTGCATTGCAGAGGTGGCTCTTCTGTTCCGAGTTTCATCTTCTCCCTCATCTTTGGGCCATGCACCTCGGTTTTCTCCTACATAGATCCCAAATATCCAAAATATAAAAGACCACTGTAGGTTACTAGTGTAGATTTCTTTTACAAGTTCACGTTTATGCAATTTTCTTATACACCTGGTCCTGAGAATGATGAGGATATTTCAACAAACACAAAACAAGAAGTTGTGGCTTATGGTGATATTTGTAGGACAAAGATGGTATTACTCACGTGGACAATTAGTTATAAGTGGTTATCATTTTTTAGACAGGTTGCTCTGTCTTCTTAGAATACACTTTATGGAAACTGGTCCAGATCCAGAAGCTTCAAAGAAGAATAGTAAGGAAAACATTTTTGTGATCTAATATTCCCTTATATTTCCCCCTCCAACATTAAAAAAAATTTTTTTTAATGTTTTATTTATTTCTGAGAGAGAGACAGTGTGAGCAGGGGAGGATCAGAGAGAGAGGGAGACACAGAATCTGAAACAGGCTCCAGGCTCTGAGCTGGCTGTCAGCACAGAGCCCGACACGGGGCTCAAACCCACAAACCGTGAGATCATGACCTGAGCCGAAGTCAGACGCTCAACAGACTGAGCCACCCAAGCGCCCCCAACATTTCTTTAATAGACTTCATTTTTTAGAGCAGTTTAAGGCTCACAGTAAAATTGAATGGAAGGTACAGAGATTTCCCCATATACCCCTGCCCCAAACAAGGTCAGCTTCCCAGACTACGAACACCTCACATTTGTTGCAATCAGCGAACCTACATCAACGCTTTATTATCAAAGACCATAGTTTACATTAGGGCTCGCTCTTCGTGTTGTATATCCTACGGGTTTTGACAACTGTGTACACCATTAGAGTATCATACAAAGCATTTCACTGCTCTGCAAAGCTTCTGTGCTCTGCCTGCCACTCCTCCCTTCCTCCTAACCTCTGACAACCACGGAGGCTTTAACTGTCTCCACCATTTTGCCTTTTCCAGAAAGCCGTAGAGTTGGAATCATAGAGGATATAGCCTTTTTCAGACTGACTTCTTTTATTCAGTAGCACGTACTTAAAGCTCCCCCATGTCTTTTCGGGACTCGATAGCCCATTTCTTCTTAGTGCTGAATAGATATAGAGCATTTATCCATTCACCTGCTGAAGAACAGCTTAGTTGCATCTAAGTTTTGGCAATCATAAATAAAGTGGCTACAAATATCCATCTGAAATAAGGTTTCCCCGCCAACATTTTAATACAAGTGAAATTGAATGAATGAGGCTAAGCAGAAGCCTTTAAGAGGAAAAAAGTCACAAAACCCATCGAGTGAGGGATGACTCCCCCCTGTGACTTGGTTGGAACTCATCTTAACTGGGGGAGCTTTTCCTATTTTTGAGTCTTTCTTTTCTCCCGTCCTTCCTTCACACCCATCTCAGAGATGTCTTGCTAAAATGCAGATCTAAATGTTTCACTTCCTAGCTTAAAAACTTTCAGTAGTTTTCCACTGCGAATAGGCCAATAGGATGTTTAATTTTTTTTTTTTTTTGCTGTCACATAAGACTTTTCATGGCCTGCTCCGAGCCAGCGTTTGTAACTTCATCACCCAATACTGCCAATATTCACAATGCACTGCGGCATTCTATTACTTGTATAGTTTCTTCTCCTCAGAAAGTCTTTGTTCCAGTTACTTCGGCGGTGTAACACATTGCTCTAAAACTCTGTGGCACAAAATAACCGCTTATTCTGCTCATGGAATTCTCTGGGTCAGGAATTAGGACAGGACACAGTGGGGATGACTTAGCTGTGCCCCATGACGTATGTTTGGGCCTCAACCCGAGGACACAAAGGCTGGGGACAGGAATCATCTGAAGGCTCATTCACTCATGTGTATGGTAGCTGGTGCCCACTATCGGCCGGGGGCCTCAGTTTCTCTCCACGTGAGCCTCTTCATGTGGTGTCTCCACATGAGCCGGTTTGGGCCTTCTCACAGCATGGTGGCTGGGTTCCAAGGCTGAGAGTCCTGTAAAAGAAAGGACCAGGCAGTAGCTGGAGAATCTCAAAGATCATGCTGTGATACTTCCTTCCCATTCAGTTCATCAAAGTAATCACAAAATCTTGCCCAAGTTCAAGGGGAGGGAACATAGACTCCCATCCCTCTATGGACAAGTGTCAATGTCATATTGAAAGAAAAGCATATAGGATGGTGTGTGTGTGAGTACAGTCATCTTTGGAAAATACAGCCTGTCTCCGTCCTCCCCCAGATTACGGACGCTTGACAAGATCCTATTCAAACAGCGAGGCCCGAGAGCTCAAAGGTCACTCTGCTATAAAATGCTTTTTCTACACACTGATTTGTCTTTTCACCGTGCTCCCATGGGACTCCCATGGGATTCAAACAGTATTAATAGGGTCCAAATCCTCCTTGTCTGTCCCTTACCCCAACACAGTTCCCTCGCCGCAGCTCCCTGATACGATCAATGTGTTGATTACCCTCTAGACCTTTCTCTGCATACACACATGTACCTTTAAAAGTAGGTAGAACTGACTTTATTTTGTTTCGGAAGATTGTCCTATATTTTTCTGAAACTCCTTACAGCAATACCACTTGGCCATCCTGTAGGGTATGTCAGTATATGGTATATTTGGAGATATATTTGGAGATATACCATATGTTTTTTTTTTAACTCCTACATTGACTGGGTATTATAGTTTACTTCCCTGCTGATAGATAGTTTGGTGTTTTATATTTTTCATTATTACAAGTGATGCTTCCGTGAATAGCTGTGTGCATATAGGTGAGCATTTATTTAGGGTGGATTCCTAGAAATTGAACCCTTGGGTCATAATATATGCCCATTTTCTTCTTAGTTAATGCTGCCAAATAACCCCTCAAAATATCAATACCAGTTTACACTGGCTCGCAGTATACAGAAGTACTTATTCACGCACACCCTCACCAGCACTTGATATTTTTCAAGTCTTATATTTTTATCGCTTGGAAAAGGTTGCATTGCATAGTAGGTATAATTTGCATATTTCCATGTGTTAACTGGATATTTTTATTTCTTCTTCTGTGCACTGCTTATATCCTTAGTCTTTTTCTTTTGGATTGTGTGTTGTTGATCATTTAAATTAAATGATTTTGTAGCATTTTTACATATGTTGTTAACTACATATAAAATAATAAATTTTTCAGAATAAAAACTGCCCTTTATCTCACCAGCAAAAGACAGGGTTATTCGGGAATAAAAGAGAATTTCAATTCAGGACAAACAAGCTGAGGCAAAATATAGGCAAGCCCAAGGAACGAAAGAGAGGTAGGCTTTCTTAAGGAGAAAAGGAGTAGTTGGGTTAGAAGCTAAAAGTCCGTTGGAGTAAACTGAGAATTCCAAGTGTAGTGACTGGCTTCTCATTGGCTGAGCTGTTGTTGGGAGGGGAGGGAGGTAAGGAAAGCCTCTCTTCTCTCCCCAGTAGTATGCACGTGCAAGGTCAAGTCCTGCTCTTCCTGTCACATGTGCAATTGACTAGAGTGGTAGGGAGTGACAGCTCCTCCTGGGGAACCTTCCAGACTCCATTTTAGTGAGGGTTCCCGTTACTAATTTTCACACTGTTCCTAATCCTTTCTGTGATTCAAGTTGCAAATATCATCTTCTAGGCTATGACTTGTCTTTCAGATTTTTTTTACAGATTTTTGTTTGGTTGGTGTTTTTGTAGAAGTCTTATGTTTTATGTAGTCATGTGTATTATTATTTCGCTTCAGAGATTTTGGTTTTTGTGTTTTGGTAAATTTTTATTAAGGTATAATTAACATACAGTGTTATAGAAATTTCAGGTGTACAACATAATGATCGGACAGCTCTGTACAACACTCAGTAGTGCTGCTCCCGGTGACAAGTATAGTGACCGTCAGACAACATTATTACAGTCTTATTGACTATATTTCCTATGCTGTGCTTTTCATCTCTGTGACTTATTTATTTTATAACTGGAAGTTTGTACCTTTATCTATGCCATTCCCCCCCCACACACACACACACACACCTCCCTCTGGCAACCACCAGTTTGTTCTCTGTATTTAAGAGTCTGCTTTTTGTTTCTTTGTCACTCTGTTTGTTCCTTTGTTTCATTTCTTAGATTCTACACATAAGCTAAATCACGTGGCATTTGTCTTTTTTGTCTAACTTTCCAAAGAAGACATACAGATGGCCAGCAGACACAGGAAAAGCTGCTCAACATCAGTAATCATCAGGGAAATGCAAATCATACCCCCAATGAGATGTCACCCTACACCTGTCAGAATGACTAGAATCAAAAAGACAAGAAATAAGTGTTGGCAAGGGTGGGGAGAAAAAGGAATCCCAGTGCACTGTTGGTGGGAATGCAAACTGGTGCAGCCACTGTGGAAAACAATATAGAGGCTCTTCAAAAAATTGAAAATAGAAATACCATATGATCCAGTAATTCCACCACCACTGGATATTCACCCAAAGAAGACAGAAACACCAATTCAAAAAGAATTGCACCCCTATGTTTACTGCAGTATTATTTACAATGTTCAAAACATGGAAACAACCCAAGGGGCCATCGATAAATGACTGGATAAAGAATTTATGAGATACACACACACACACACACACACACACACACATATTACTTGGCCATAAAAATGAATGAGATCTCACCATTTGCAGCAACATGGGTGAACCTACAAGGTATAATGTTATGTGAAATAAGTGGAGAAAGACAAATACCATGTATTTTTTGTGTGTTTTAAGAAGGCTTTCCCTACACGACATTCACAGTATATATTCACCCATTTTTAATTTTGTTTTAGTGATTTTATTTTTTTCAGTTTGAGAGAGAGAGAGAGAGCCCACAAGCTGGGAAGAAGGGCAGAGGGAGAGAGAGAATCTTAAGCAGGTTCCATGCTCAGATTAGAGCCCAATATAGGGCTCGATTCCATGACCCTGAGAGTCAAGCGTCGGATGCTCAACCAGCTGAGCCACTCAGGTGCCCCTGTTTTATTTAGTGCTTTAATTT
The DNA here is from genome assembly GCF_008692635.1 of Crocuta crocuta. Lineage (NCBI taxonomy): Eukaryota > Metazoa > Chordata > Mammalia > Carnivora > Hyaenidae > Crocuta > Crocuta crocuta. Next base: position 615,553 of record NW_027529175.1, on the reverse strand, counting down.
ATGTGGATTTGAAGTATTTGTGATGGTTCTAGATATGATCAGTGAGTGGCCAGTTGTATCAACAACATTTATTGACTAGTTCATTTCTCTTTGCTGTTTTGAAATGACTCTTTAACCTGTACTAAATAGTATCTGTTTATCAACTCTGTTCTGTTCTGTTGATCCATTCTTCCAATCCCGGTCTGCTTAATTAATTTTTTGTAATTACTATAATAATATGCCATAGTATGAATGTATTCTATTTTACTTAACCAGTATTATATTAATGGTAACTTAGGTTATTTCCATATTATTACTATTATAAGTAATGATGAAATGACATCTTTCTCTCCTTTCAAATAAAGTAGGCATTAAATTTATTGTTATTATTTATTATTACTTATAGTATTCTTTTCAGAATTTTATGCAAACTCTAAAATACATTATTCTGAATTTCTCTTGATAAATTCTGTCCAGTTCGTAACTTATCCTGTCAACGAATGGTTCTCATTTCCATGTTATGATTTCAGCGGCTTCAGCCCAAAGGCAAAAATAAAGAAGGAGATTCATTCTGTACAACCTCCTCTTCTCCCTTGCCTTCCCCTTCTTGGGCACACAGTGGTCTGCTGTTCACACTGGCCTGCAGCATGTGGGCGTACTTACCCCCTCACTAACCCTCCGTCTTAGCTTCACTGATCCTGTCCCTTTCTTTCACTCTCTGAGGGGCCACTCATTTGAATTTTGTGTTCATCATTCTCTGCTTTCTTTATAGTTTTACTACATACGTTTATGCTCTAAACAATCAGTTACTTAGTTTGTGTGTATGGGTTTTAAACTTTTATTTATTTCTTTTTAAGAGAGAGAGAGAGAGCAAGTGTGCACAACTGGGGGAGGGACAGAGAGAGAGACGCACAGAATCTGAAGCAGCCTCCAGTCGCCGAGCTGTCGCCACAGAGCCCAACGCGGGGCTTGAACTCACGAACCAAGAGATCATGACCTGAGCCGAAGTCGGATGCTTAACCAACTGCGCCACCCAGTCACCCCATGTTTTTATTTTTAAGTAATCTCTATACCAACAGGGAGCTCTAACTCATAACTCTGAGATCAGGAGTCGCGTACTCTACCTGTTGAGCCAGCCAGGCACCCCACAATGTTACTTAGTTTTACATGCTTTTAAACTGTACTTAAATAGAGTCATTTTGAATTTATTTTTTGTGACTTCCTTTTATCACTCAATAATATGGTCTTAAGATACATCTACGTGTGGGGTTGCCTGGGTGGCTCAGTCAGTTGAGCGTCCGACTTCGGCTCAGGTCATGATCTCACAGTTCGTGGGTTCGAGCCCCACGTCGGGCTCTGTGCTGACAGCTCAGAGCCTGGAGCCTGCTTCGGATTCTGCGTCTCCCTCTCTCTCTGGCCCTCCCCTGTTCATGATCTGTTTCTCTCTGTCTCTCAAAAATAAATAAATTTTAAAAATTAAAAAAAAAAGCATCTATGTGTGTGTAGGATTGTCTTTTATTTTTACAAATGAAATATTTTCAGTATTTTACTGGGTGCGTATATTAGAATGTATTCGTTCTGCTCTACTGTTGTCAGTACGGTGCCAAGTTTTTTTTGCAACGTGAACAGCTGTGAACATACTTGTACAAGCCGCATGGTTCTCATGGACAGGAGTTGCTCTGGGGCATATACTTGGAAGTGAAATTGCCAATGGTTCAATATGAGCATCTTCAAGTGTACGTGATAATGCCAGATTGTTTTCCAGAGTTCTAATTGCCCCACATCCTCGCCAACGCCTTCAGATCACCATTAAATTGGCAGTCTATTGGGTGGGAATTGGTATCTCATTTGTTCTAAAATCTTTTTTTGATAATGAAATTGAACATATTTTCATATGCGTATGGTTCATTCATGTTTCCTCATCTGTGAAATGCCTGTTCATGTCTTTTGGCCATTTTTCTATTTTGTTGTTTGTCCTTTTCTTAATTGACTTGTAGGAATTCTTTATCTACTCTGGAGGCTAAACATTTCATTTTGTGAATGTTTTCCCAGTTTGTGATTTGTCTTTTTACTTTGTAAGGAGTCTTTTGAATAATAGAAGTTCTCAATTGTAATAAGGTAGAAATTTATTCTTTATGGATGTACTTTTTTTTCTTGTTACTTTAAAAAACTCTCTCTTACCTCAAGACTGTATAGCCTACTTCTGTTTAGGCTAAAAATTTCATAGTTTTACTTTCCACAATGAAAACTTTATCGCAGCTGTAGTTGGTTTTTGTGTGCAGTTGAAGCGCGAGTCCAGTTTTACTGCTAAGTGGATAACTAGCTGTCCCCTGCATCATTTGTTGAAAAGTCTGCTTTTTCTCCACTGAGCTGCCATGCTATTTGTATCCTTCGCAAGTTTACCCATATGTATGGATTCGTTTCTGGACCCTATTCTGTTCCAGAAGTCTGGGACTATGCCTACACCAACAAATAGTTTTAATTACCCTAACTTTGTGATAATTTTTAATGACTTTTCCTTCGTCAGGAGCATTTTGTCTCTTTTTTTAGTCCTTTGCTTTCCCACATAAAAGCTTGTCAAGTTCTTGAAAAAAAAAAAAAAACAACCATTAGTTTTGATTGGCACTACCAATCTGTCACCAGACTCAGGTCCTTGGATCAGCAACGGCAGAAACGAGGCAGGACCCAAAGTATGAAGGCACAGACAAGGCTTAACTGGGGCAACAGCTGCAGCTGAAGGGAGACACAGTCACGGTCACGACTAAGGAGGCAGACCTGAACAATAGCTAGGGAAAGTTTTAAAGGACCCGAGGCAGACGAAGAGTGACATCCAAGCATGTAGGGTTGGGACAATACAGAGAATTGGGCTCGCAGGTGTTGACAGAACAATCTGCTTCCTACATTGTACGCTTCCTCTCAGAATGGCTTGCCCGCCCACTTTCGGAGAGCCCCTCGGTGCCCCCCCGGCAGGTGTTTCTACGGGACATGAATATCTTGGCCTATACGTCCTAGGAGGTCCATCCACAGATTTCTTCGTCACCAGTGCTGTCACCTCTGCATCACCCCTGAGGTCCTCCCCTGCCTACAGATGACAGCCACCACAAGCCCTTCAGTGATACTGGTGGCCCATCACAGTGGTCAATGCCGTGCTGAAGGGACCGACCTCCAGGACAAGTAGAAGGTGCCTGAGCGTGATGTACATAATAGATCCTTCCCAGCAGTCCCGTCTGTGGAGCCTTGAAGCTTCCTTTACAGGGTCCCAGAGAGGTGACTTTTGCTCTGAAGGCCATTCCTGAGTCCTGTATATGATGCCGTCTCACTCTCTGGCTCTTGCGCTCGCTCGCTCTCTCTCTCTCTCCCCCTTTTTCTGGTCCTGCTGAAATGTCAGAGTCCAGGGCGGCTTCGCTGAACACTTTCTTAAAAATCGCCACGCCACCACCACCACCATTGACGCTCCCTGTGCCTCTCCCCTGCTCTGTGTCCTCGGTAGCACTAATCGTCATCTGAAGCATGTATGGATTTGGTTTAGTCCGTCTGGTACAGGGGTTTCCCCGGACCACCCACAGGGATCAGAGTGAGCCAGCCGTTAGCAGAGCTCTGACTCCGGGTTCTGCTCTTTGCCACTTCTAGGTACGTACATGCTTTGCAAACAGTTACATCCCGTGTTTGTATGTTGCTCATGAATTGGGTACATTATACTCCTGTCTCCTATTTTGAAGGCAGTTGCTGTGTGCTTTCACATTTTTAGGAAAGCATTTTTATATCATCAGAGAATTACAAAGCACGCTTTGAATTACAGAACTGACTATAGAAATTTGAGAGCTTATTAGCACAGCAACTGTGTATTATTATATGCTTGGCATTAAGAAATCCAATTAAAGCATTTTTTAACCTTAATTATTTCCTTTTTTTAACTTCAGAAATACGGGGAGACATGATTCACACATGTAGAACGGGCATAAATGAAACTATTAAAGGCTTCCATTGAAATGAGCAAATAGAACGAAGCCACAATCATTTGCGGTGGAAGTCAGTTAAATAATTGAAAGGCTGGAAGGATGTAACTACATGTGGACATGCCAACTTTTCTATGTCCCGCGGTGGCGGGACATCTTTGTGATGATTAAAGGAAAGATTAAGAGATGCTGACTTTTGAATTATTTATGAATTTTAGGTCAAAAAGCCATCCAGCCTAAATCCCTCTCTGCGTTACTAATGAGTATGTGTATCATAAAAATGTCACAGAACCCCTCCTACGTTCCAAATTAGGAGAATCAAACTTAATCTAACGTAAGGTGACAGGTTCTTCATCAAAATGACTGAGCTCTCAGGAATGCAAGCCCCAAGTCGACTTTATCTGAATGAAACAAATCTTTTTCGAAAAAGGAGTAAATTGTTTGTGCTACAAAAATTTCCCAAATACCTACTAGGTGCTAGCCATCGTGCACTGCGTGTTAGTCGATGATAGACAAGACCCCTGCCTTTATTTACGTATCTCCTGGGGTGCCTGGGTGGCTTAGTGGGTTAAGCGTCCAACTTTCGCTTAGGTCATGATCTCGCGGTTCGTGGGTTCGAGCCCTGCGTCGGGCTCTGTGCTGACTGCCAGCTCGGAGCCTGGAGCCTGTTTCAGTCTGTGACTCCCTCTCTCTCTGACCCTCCCCTGCTCACGCTGTTTCTCTCTCTCTCTCCTAGAAATAAAAAAAATAAAAAAAAAAAAACATTTATTTACGTATCTCCTGGTCTAGGGGTCAAGTCCAATCTGAGAAGTGAGGTTAAGCGTGAGGATAGGGGCAGGACCCGCAAGCACAGAGGAGGGCGTCTACCCCTGACTTCGGGTGTTAGGAGAGGCTTTCTGGAGAAAATGCAGTCCAGACTGGAACCCAATAGGTAATGATAACATGGCCAACACTTCCCTTGTGTGTGCCGGGTATACTTGCGAGCATTTCAATTCATTCCATCTTCATACCAATCTTTGGAGATAGATGAGGAAAACCCACACAGAGAGTTTAAGTAACTTGCCCAAGGTCACAGAGCAGAGTTAGGATTTAGACCAAAATTGTCTGATGCCAAACCCTATGCCAGGGTGTTTCACACCTTTTGACTACGATCAAGTGAGAAATGCCTTTTACACCACCACCCAGTACACACGGACTCACACACTAATTTCACAGAACTATAGTTTTGCCAGTGTTCCTGATCTTTTCTTCTAGGCAGTTTGGGTTTTTTTGTCTTTTTTTTTTTTTTTTTAAAAATATTAGACGTGACCCACAGTTTGGTTTCACAACCCACTAACGGGTCACAACTCCCAGTTTGAAAAACAGTTCACTGCACTGTTTTTCCCACGATGCAGAAGGAATCAGACCAAGTGAGGAGAAGAGAAGAGAGTTTCTTCGGCAGAGTGAACACAGTGTACGAGGCCAGGGGTGTGGCGTAAGAGGAAGCTCGGCGGGCTGGAAAAACTGAAAGAAACTTAGCAGTGTCTTAGGATTAAGTGCATGGCAGGACAGACACCAGACGGAGTGAGAAAGGTAGGCGAAGTCGTTTCAGTAAAGATTACCGTGTAAGTTATTGTCCAGACCGAGACACTCTGATGAGCGAGGGGCCACGATTAATAGTGACAGCGGGGTGACTCCTTGGGCACCTGGTGCTCCTTGGGCAAAGCGGCATCGCCCTGGTCGGGATGTTTGTGTCCCCCTCCCCAGATTCATATGTTGAAAACCTAATGCCCAAGGTGAAGGTATTAGGAGGGGCAGGACCTCTGGGAGGTGATTAGGTCATGAGGGGTGGAGCCCTCATGAACGGAATTAGTGATTTATGAGGGACCCACAGAGCTGCCTCGCCCCTTCCACCGCGCACAGTACACAGTGAGACGCTGGCATCTGCTGCTGAGAAGAGGGTCTTCGCCAGGGCCTGACGATGCTGGCATCCCGATCTTGGAGGCCAATCTCCAGAACTGTGAGGAATCAATTTCTGTTGTTTATTAGCTACCCAGTCTGTGGTATTTTGTTATATCAGCCCTAACGGACTAACACCTGCCTGTGTGGCCAGTCTCCTGATGAACTATGTTGAGGGGGTTCAGTTGTGTCTGAATTAACAGTGAGGAGCCTCTGCGGTGTTTTAAGCAGGGATGTGCTCTAACCTCGCTTTAAGAAGGTGACCGTGGAGGGGCGCCTGGGTGGCTTAGTCGGTTAAGCGTCCGACCTTCGCTTAGGTCATGATCTCGCGGTTCGTGGGTTCGAGCCCCGCGTCGGGCTCTGTGCTGACTGCCAGCTCGGACCCTGGAGCCTGTTTCAGTCAGTGACTCCCTCTCTCTCTGACCCTCCCCTGCTCACGCTGTCTCTCTCTCTCTCTCTCCTAGAAATAAAAAAAAAAAAAAAGATACAGCTAAGATGTTGTTTCTCCCAGGAAGCCTTTCCTGACATACCAGAAGCAATAGCTTTTCGTCTGGCCCCTCGTGGCAGATTCAGTGCCGATGCTGTGTTTTAATTGCCCATTATTCCTCCCCGCTGTCAAACCAACTAGACTATGATTTTTAAAATTTAGATATAATTGATGTATAACATTATATGAGTTTCAGATGCACAGCATAATGATTCAATATTTGCATGTTTTGCTAAATGATCACCGCAGTAAGTCTAGTTAACATCCGTCACCATACATAGTTACACATTTTTTTTCTTGTGCAGAGAATACGATGATCTTTAAGATGTACTCTGTTAGCGACTTCCAGATATGCAATACCGCGTTATTAACTAAGAGCCCGCATGCCATACATTACGTGCTCATGACTTATTTTATAGCTGAGAGCTTGTACTTTTTAACCTCCCTCACCCATTCTGCCCACTCCCTACCCCCTACCTCTGACAACCACCAATCTGTTCTCTATATCCATGAGCTTGTTTTGTCTGCTGGTTTTGTTTTCATTTTTAGATTCTGCATATAAATGATACCATATGGTATTTGTCTTTCCCTGACTTATGTCACGTAGCATAATGCCCTCAAGTTCCATCCATGTTGCAAATGAAAAGATTTCCTTCTTCTTATGGCTAAGTAATCGTGTGTGTATGTGCGTGTGTGTGCGTGTGTGTGTGTGAGTGTGTGTGTGTGTCTGTAGACATTTTCTTTATCCATTCATCCATCCATGGACAGTTAGGTTGCTTCCGCAGCTTAGCTATTATAAATAATGTGACAATGAACATGGGGATGTAGACATCTTTTTGCATTCGTGTTTTCGTTTTCTTCAGATAAATACCTAGAGGTGGAATTGATAGATCATACAGTATTCCTGTTTTAAATTTTTTGAAAAGCTTCCATACTGTTTCCTACAGCGCAGTCACCAATTTAATTTCCCACTCACAGTGCACAAGGTTCCTTTTTCTTCACAGCTCCACCAACACCTGTTATTTCTCGTTTTTTGCTTCTGTTATCTTTGCTTTTAGTGTCAAAGTAAAAAAATCCTCACCAAGACTGATGTCACAGAGCTTTCCACCCATGTTTTCTTTTAGGAGTATCATGGTTTCAGGTCTTACATTGAAACCTTTGAGCCATTTTGAGTTATTGTCTGTGTGTGGTGTAATTTTTAAGTTTATTTATTTACTTTGAGAGAGAGAGAGACAGAGAGAATCCCAAGCAGGCTCTGCACTGTCAGTGTGGAGTCCGACATGGGGCTTGAACTCCCAAACCATGAGATCATGACCTGAGCTGAAATCAAGAGTTAGACACTTAACTGACAGAGCCACCCAGTAGCCCCTGCTTTGTAGTAAAGCAATTGACCTTTATATGCATGGGTTTATTTCTGGGCTTTATATTCTGGTCTATTGATTTGACTATGCTTTTATTTTTGAGAGACAAAAATATCTTGTTCATCATTTTATTCTCTGCCTCTAACCCAGTGCTTAGCACATAGTAAGTGTCCACTAAATATTTGTTGGCTAAGTAAGAGTCACTTGAAACGTTCCTAAATTGAATACAGTCATCCTCATAGTGCTCTTCCTGGATTTTTTCCATATACTTTAAAAGTGTCTTCAGAGAAGAGTTATCTAGTTTTGTAAAAGAAGAAGCACCAGGAGCAGCCCATGGGTACACTCCAAGTTCACTGATGAGGTTCACTATCATCAGAGTCACCTTTTGAAATTTTGTAGAGATTTCAGGGCACCTGGGTGGCTCAGTCAGTTAAGCGTCCAACTCTTGATTTTGGCTCAGGTCATGATCTCACAGTTCGTGGGACTGAGCCCCATGTTGGGGCGCAGAGCCTGCTTAGGATTCTCTCTCTCTCTCTGCCTTTCCCCCACTCACGTGTACGCATGCATGTGCTTTCTCTCTCTCTCTCTCTCACTCTTGCTCTCGCTCAAATAAATAAACATTTGAAATTTTGTAGAATTTTCCTCATCCCCAGGTGACACTTGATTGGAATATTAGCTAAAGAAGTCTCTTTAGGAGGAGGAAGCGCTCGGAACACGTACAACTTGAAATCCTGCCCAAGGATATAAAGAGGGAACTTCTGCGCATGAGCACTGGTGTTGGCCCGGAGAGTATTTAGCTTTTCCCTTCGTATCACTTCAAGTCTGGTCTGAAACCAGGATCTGTCTCTGGTGTGGCAGGAGCCCAGAGGCGCAGCATGGATGATTTCTCCCCAGTTTCTAGATGCTGTGACTCAAGGTACTTAGTGAGTTTTAGAGACAGGAAAGTCGGGAGGGCAGAGAGCTGTGTGGCTTTCTTTGTGGGGAATGCAAAGAGCTGGTGAAGAAAGACAGGGCCATCCGGAAGATGGTGGAGCCCCTTCAAGGCAGAGGTGGTTCTCATTTACCCTTGAGTCATCGGCATGGTACGTTCAAGCTAGGAGCTCCAGTGTGCCAAAGAGCGGCTCAAATTTCCTGATGACGGAAAAGATAACCTTGACTATTTTGTTTTCTCAGTCATTTCCGGTTTAAACTCCTTCACTTCAAGATTTCCCTTTCTCCTTCCTCCTCTCGAGGATGGCATCCGAGTTTCAGGGACCAGCTCAGCACCACGGCTTTGGGGATGGGCATCTCTTCACACTGACCTCTGCCGAGAGGAAGCCTGGCCCACTGTTCTCGAACTGCCCACGTGTCTTTCTGCCGATGTCCACTGATACCTTAATAGCCCTGCTCTCCTGCCCTGGAGTTAAGTTGTTAGGCTGCGCATTCAGCATCCTCTCCACCCGGATGGTGAGGCTCTTTCAGTTCTGCCTCCCTCTCCCTCCCTCTCTCTCTCTCTCTCTCTCAGCTGATTCTGCAACCTTCAAACACCTCTGGATGCCCGCCCCCACCTCCCTCTGTAGTAGGGGCCTCTGAGTGGTTGGCTGAGATGCCCTCTTCCCAGACCCACCCACCTGCTTTTCTGTTCTGCTGCTTCCATCCAGTGTCCCCAGTTGGGAGGTAAAGACAAATGGAATTCTAAGTGTCGCTCGCTTTTCCGGGCTCCACCTGGGGCCGCCTGGGGCACAAGCAGAAATCCTCTTCACCCTCAGAATGAAAGCGGCATGAGGGAACGAATTTTCTTCTATTCTCTTCACTGCTGAACGCTCGGGGCCTAGAAGGGTGGCTAGCTGATAATACGTGCTCGAGAAATACTTGTTGGCTAGATGGGTGACTGGCCTCTCCCTGGGCTCCCCAACTCCCGTGACTGGGCCCTGGGTGGGCTCAGGGCACAAGACCTCCTTGCCAGTATCTAACTCTTGCTTCTTCTGTTTATCTCCTCCCTCAGAGGCTCTTCAGTCTGTGGTAGATGCTCACAGGGGTGAGGGAGGGAGAGATGGACTGAACCAATACTCTCTCCAAATTCCCTCTGCGACAGGCTCCGCCCCCCAGGACCCCTGAGATCGATTGTTGGAGGGAGGACAAGGATGACCCCTAGTTTTCTGCCTTTGAGAAGTGAGCGTGTGATGTCATTTCATGAGAAGGGGGAGGCGGTGGGGAGAGAACGGGGCTGGGGGATAGTAAGGGCTGCATCTCGGATAGTTACGTTTGAGGTGCCTCTGAGACATCCATTTAAATCTCTGCGTTCCGGACGTACTGAATATCCGTTCACTAAAGCAACTAAATTGGAGCTCAGATGATTGTTTTGCCTACTTATTTAACCAGTCTCTCTTTCCTGGAGACACCTAATTTTTAAAAAATTCTAACTGTGCCTTCTGCATGGAGGTTGTATTTCAGAGACCTGAGCATTCCATTACTATCAAACACACACACACACCACAAACCTCAAATGTAGGTCATCACCAGACATGCCCAAGCCCTTAATACCCTCCCGAGAGCAATCTAGCAGTTCACCTCTTTGCCCTTGTTGTTGATGACAGTCTAGCATGCCCAACACGTTCAAACCACAGCTTCAGTTTCCCTGAAGTTAGCAGTTTGAACAAAATGTAAACAGTGGTGCTTGATTTTTTTCATCTTCATATCGCTGTCCTCTGTACAACGGAGTTGGGATGCTTTGGAGGACTGGGTGAAATAGACAATGAATGACCTAGTTTCCGATGGGTTGATTAGATTCCTGTAAATGTCCTTTTTTCTCTTTTAAAGGTGTGTGTGTGTGTGTGTGTGTGTGTGCATGCGCGCGCTTGTGCTAGCTTGATGGGGGGGTACGGGATGACGGCACTGCTGCACTACAAAGATATTCTGGAAGTGCCTCAGGGTTTGCAGCAGGTGTGTCTTTTATACTTCAGATCAGCATGCAGTATGGCCTGGAGAACAAGCTCAGCAAAAGGCTACCACAGTTACAAACCTCGATAGCTTAGTGTGGCTCATGCTGAGGTCAAATGCTTTGAATAAATATAGATTAAAAGGGCGTTTTGCTTCCTTGGAGGTATTTGATTCATTTGACTCAGAAAAGAAAAGCCCAGAAAGGAGTGCTTAATACTTTGATAATGATAGCTCCTAGTCCTTTGCCACCTACAAACTTGGAAAAAGCTTAATTATTCAGAAATACTCAGTTGCTGAATTATGATCATCTTATCTTAACTGTCATCTCTGTCCCTACTTTGTGGGCTCTTGTCATCCGTCACCTGCACTATTAGGACACCTTTGTCGCTGATCTTTTTGGCCTGAGCCTCGCTCCTATCTGCCACGTGATCTCCACAGAGATCTGTATAACACACACATCTTCAAAACAGCCTTTACTGGCTTTTCATTATCTATGGGATAAAAACTATACTCCTGACTTCTCACATTTTCAGTAGTGTGGTGGACTAGATACTCTGAAGGGCCTCCAACCTAGATTCTGGATAAAAGCTACCTTTTGATACATTATTGGGCTCAAGGGAACTAAGGGAAATCTCGCGGGCGAAACCCATGTGTCTAAACCCGAGAGCTAGAGGCTGATTGGAGCAGGGAGCTGTGGGCGTGAAGGACTCTAAAGGCAGGTTTCCCTGAAGGCAAATGCTGACATCAGCATCACGATCAGAGATCAGAGATCAGAGACCTGCAGCCTGGAGCCCACAGCAGGGAGGAAGCGGAGCCTCAAACTTGGCTTTAAGTGGAGCATTCAAGGGGGTTTCACTGGCTCTACGTGTGACAAAAATACAGATCCTTTCTGGAGGCCCCACTGGGACCCAAGACTCTTACAGATTAACCTCAACCAAACCTGATGTCACAGTCAGTGCTCATCAGAAACACAAGAGAGTAAGCCTCATGGCTGAGTCTATAAAGGTACAGACGGCAGAGTCAGCCTCCGAGGAGTTCCGATTCCAACTCTTGGCTACAGACTATTAGCTGAGTCTGAAATGTTTAAAGAAAAAAAAAGAGACAGAATCAGTAAGGGACAGATGACTAGACACATCTGAAAAATAACCAAATAAAACTTTTGGAAAGAAAAAATAAAATTGTTTGAAAGTCAAAATTCAGTGGATGTGGATGGATGCAACACCAGATTCGATAAAACTGAAGTGAGAAGCAGTGAATTGGAATGTGTATCAGAAGAAAATCCCCAGAATGCAGCAAGGAGGCCAGGAAGATGCAAAGTTTTTGTTTTGTTTTGTTTTTGTTTTTTGCTTTTTGTTTTTTGTTTTGTTTTAAGCTGAGACACAAATGGTAAGTCGAGACATTTAGGAGAGCAGTGGGAGGCACTATTTGATGAGATAATAGGAGATCGTATTTTCCAGAACTGATGAAAGGCATTTAAAGATACAGGAAGCATAATATATACCAAATAGGATAAAGAACTACGAGCACTTGCAAACTCACATATTAGAAAGAACCTGTAGTGGGGCGCCTGGGTGGCTCAGTCGGTTGGGCGTCCAACCTTTGCTCAGGTCATGATCTCACGGTTCATGGGTTCGAGCCCCGTGTTGGGCTCTGTGCTGATGGCTCGCTCAGAGGCTGGAGCCTGTTTCAGATTCTGTACTTCCCTCTCTCTCTGACCCTTCCCTGCTCACACTGTATCTCTCTCTCTCTCTCTCTCTCTCTCAGAAATAAATAAAACATTAAAAAAAATTTTTTTAAAAACCCTCCAGGGGCTTGTCTTCTTGTTGCGTCCATCTTAGATCGCCGGCCATTGCCAGATGGTCTCTGGGCCTTGCAGCGACTCTCTACTCCCACTGGAATGCTGCTCCCATCTAGTCCACGTGCTTTTTTCTCTCACCTCCTTCAGGTTCTGCTCAGGCACCACCTTCACAGTGAGGCCTCCCAGCCCCGCCCCCTCTTGATGAGGATGAGGGTGCGCCACCCAAGCCCCGCCCACTTCGTTGTCCTCCACAGAATTCATCACCAGCAGACCTACATCCACGAATCTTCCTTTTGTTGCCAGTGACCTCTTCCCCCTATAATGCACACTGTAACTTAGGCACTCCGGGGTGAAGACTTTGTGTTTTTGTTCCTTGCTGTATTTCTAATAGCTAGAACGGTGTGGGACGCACTGGCTAATAAATATCTTCTGAATGAATGAGTGTGTGAAATGAAGGGGTGCAGATGGAGGAGAAACTAATCAATCTTAAGTGACACAAGGCTGTCCCGAGACACAGGACTGGAAAATGCCCGTTGGAATTAGCAGCAAAAAGGTCAGTGGTCCTCAGACAGGACAGCATCCGTCAGTAGGAATGAAAGCCAGATTGCGGTGTTTTGAGGGGTTGAACAGGAAAGAGGGAAATTAATTCTGCGGGGGAAAATAAATTTGTTCTTCAGTGTGCTTGGGTGGGGGGGACAGGACAAAGAGACACTGGCAGAGAGGCCCAGAGAAGTATTTAAAATAAAAGAGACTAGGCTCCTCTGTGTGCTGAGAGGAGAAAGCTAACAACAACGAAAACGTTGAAGACTAGAAGGAGACAAGGTGACTTGAGTGGGTGTTTCAGGACAGGCCTGAGTAGACGTAAGAAGGGTCTCTGACCCTCAAGACTGAACGGAAGGTTGTGAGGAGCGGCTGTGGATTGTGGTTCAGTTGTCTGGCGGGAGGGCGAGAAGCCGAAACAAGTCCATTGCAAAACCTCTCTTATCTTGACAAAGAGGGGAGAAGGTCATCTACTAAAAATGAAAGAGAAATGGTCCAGTTGACAAGGGAACTTTGAGGAGAGCAGTGAAGGTTTGGAATTGTCTCTGAGGGAAATGGGAGAGCAAAGTTGACCAGCAGAAGGATTCATGGCCACTCCTCAGGACCCAGGGGGCGTGGAGACCATGAACTTAACAGTTGTGAACTTTCTACAGTCACAGTCAGTCACCTGGGAGAGGAGAGGAGGCGGGGAGTCAAATGTGTGCCAGCCCCAAGGCGCTAGATGCAAACACTGGAAAGTCCCAGTAGGGAGGGCACAGCAGGGAGGTGGTTCAAGTAAGTTGAGCCAGCCCTGGATGTCCTGCGTCGGGGAATGGTGTGGTGAGGGGCCCCCAGGGTGCACCGAAGAACTCTCTTATTCATTTCACAAAAGAGCCAGCATTTGGGTGCCTGCTGTAGAGAGGCTATGGGTGGCCATAGTAGCCAAAGCAGCAGCAGCTACCAAGAGATACGTGATCACAACAGTGGCCAGATGAGGAAGAGATAGACACATGTCTCTTACTTCCCCTTCCTCTGTTCTGACACTGAATAGAGCTGAGGAGGGGGCTTTGTCGCATCCATAGATTAAATCCAACCTCCAGATGAGAAGTAAGAGCAGGCTAGGAAGGGGGAGCTGCCAGTGCAAAAGCCCAGAGGTGTGACAGCACCCGGTGCGTGGGGACTCTTTCGAAGGATTCAGCATGGCTGACAGGTGGTGAAAAGGTGGGTCATTAGAGACCGGAAGGAGGGTTGCGCTCTGACTAGACATGGCGTCAGTGTGAGAGCACTCCATCCGCCATACTGCCTCCCCTCACGCCCAGATTTTCTTTCACTCTGATCTCCGTGCTGTATTTTTAAATAACTTCTTTGTACCTCTCTCCCAGTTCCTAATTTTCTTTTCAACTGGAGTTAACCTGCTGCTGTTTAAAAAACAAAAATTGTTTTTGTAATTTCAGTTATTCTAGTTTTCATTTTTAGAACTTCTACTTGGATCCTCTGCTTGGTTTTGTTTTTATAATCTTGTTCCTTGCTTGTATTTTCAACCTTGTATTTCTTTAAACATATTAAGCATCTCTATGGTTATCTGTCTTCTGTGTTTTGTAATTCCAGTGAATTACGATGTTGAAAGGTTTTGCTGAGATAATTCTGGTGGCTTTTGTATTTTCAGGCACGGTGCCGTTCCCCATTTGTTGCATAAACAAATGAGTGAAAATATGGGGAAGGTGCTGGAATAAAAAAAGCAGAGGAAACATTAATAGGGAAAGTACAGTATAGTGCTATACGTCATATGATAAAAATATAAGCAAAGAGCTCTAAGATCAAGGACCATTCTCTGATTCTGCCTGGGGAAAGAGAGATGGCATATGTCCTTTTAGGTATTCAGGAAGGTGCTTTCCAAAGGGGGGGGGGCATATGATTTAGTATGTGAAGTTTTAATAGGTGAGGTTTCTTTTCTCAGCTGAGTGTGGAAAATACAGCATCCTTACTTCGGGATAAATAACACTTCATCTGAATTAGTGGCATAAATGATATTTTCAGGTGTGTTGCAGTGTTACAGACTTAGACAAGATTTTTATGCTGTATTGAAGCAAAAGTTTATTATTGTTCTGTACATCTAATGAGGGAAAACGTTAGAGAATTACGGTTCTTCATCATCATCTTTCCACAGAACATCAATTCTCTTGGTCTCAAACACTGGACACAGGACATGCGCCCTGCTCATGGTCTCCATATACAGGCATTTCGGGTGGGGGAGGGAGAGCGCCTGGGGCATTCAGATTCCCGCCTGCTTCTAGTCGTGACCTTGGCGGGAGCGCCTTCAGACTGTTCCGTCACAACACCCAGGAACTATAGAGAGTACTGGGTGCCGGATGCCGTTTCAAGCATTGCATATATTTCATTCATGTCAGAATTGAGCCTCTGACCAGTTCATCTTAATTTTTTCTCCTCCTGGAATGCCCTGCGGGGTTCTACGGATTGGTCTGATGGTCACAAACATGGATGTCCTCAGGCGCCTGCCCCTCTCCTTCAGCCCGGAGTATGCTTCGTAGAGCAAGAGACCGGTTTAAAATACAGACTAGCCATGTAAACATGTAAACACTAGCCCAAACGGCCAGCACCAATGAGATAGGGAATGAGCACTAGTTTCCCAAAGCCCTGTTCAGCCTCAGTTTTCATAATGATTATCTATGACGGGAAATTTAGATTTTTATTTCTGGGGGAACCATAACTATGGCATAAAATGTGATCACGAGCATCTTGTGTCTGTTTCATAATCCATTCACCACGATCCATGTTCATGGCCTGAAAGTCTTCTGCTGTCCTGCCTGAAGAGGCTTTAAAGGGAAGCACCTGTAAATATGCCCATGTCTCTGTGTTCTTAGGAGAAGTTACGCCATTATCTCAGACTGATATTGAAAGAAGTGGTATATACACTTGCCGTATTCCATAGCCATGTTTTCCAAAATAGTTTCTCTTTTTAAAACTTGGGTACAATATATCCTGCAGTTAAATGCAGCGATTTATGATGAAGTGAAAATTTCAGAACCTATAGCTGTGTGCGCGCATGCACTTAACACGGATCGGAGGGAGAATATAGCTGTTCTAACTTATTAGGGTTAGTCGGGGTTTCACGCATATACTGTAAGAAAACTATATTAAGATTTTCACGTCAAACCTGTTATTCAAGTTTCACGTTCAATATCCACTTTAAATTAGTGGCTTGTCTACTTTAAATCAATACGTTAGTGAGCAATTCAAAATCACCCCCTCTGTGTTAATAATTTATAACGGTGGCCTCTTAGCAAAATGGACTTATTATCGTCAGATCCTCTTTCCCTTGATTAACGTAATTGCAAACGTGGAAGCTCCTTTGGTTACACATTTTTAAACTACAGAAAGCCCTATTTTGGTATCCATCTTTTGTGAGGCTTGCCAGCTCTCAGTCTTGTAGCTGTAATTGGATACTATGTATCAGACCAAGAGGAGAATTGATCTCAGCAATAGCTGTGCTGGAATTAACACCCATTATTAGAGTCACCATATAATGGAATATAAACTATTATGCAATGATCAGAGTACCTGAAACGAGGCAGAGGAATTACTGAAAAATGAAAAAGAGTTACCAGTATAGAATGTTCCTATCTGTAGGCAAAGTCTCTTAGCTCAGAATTAAATCCGATGTTCCCTTTCAGAAATGATTTCATCATCGTCTCCAAACGAGCAAAAATATTTTCGGTACCTTCAACAGCATAGCTCTTCTCTTTCGTCCTTAGGCTCAGAGCATGGAGAGGTGTTGTAGTTTTTGTTTTTGTTTTTGTTTTTTTTCCTTTTCCTTACTGCTGGCATTTTAGCGCTAGTCTGTATTTAAATTTGCAGTCTGATGTCTTACACAGGGAATAAGCTTCTTCCTCAAGATAACTATCAAGAGTAATCAAGCCAGCTTTACAATGACCGATGTTACAAGGTCCTATTTTGCATTAATCGAGTATATTGGCAGGTGTAAAGCACTGTACAATAAAGAAAACTGGGTACAGTCTCATAATTTAATACTGAGCTTCTCATCCAGGAGTCTGCCAGATAGATACTTGAGAACAAAGCTCTTTGACATTCCGGTTTAAATGGAAAGAAAATGAGAAGGCTGATAAAGCAAGCCAACCAAATTAATTCACTCTGTAAGTCCTCTCTGCTTTTTCAGGGGAATTCAGAGAAATTCTCTCCCAGAGAAAGTTGGGAGGCCCTCGTGAAACAATTGTCTTCGTGTTTGCAGAGTATACATTTAGGTGCTTTGCAGTCAACCAGATAGAGTTAATATTTACTGCTGTTCTCCAGCGGATGCCCAGGGGGTCCCACGGACTTCAGAACTTTTTTCCGTAAATGTTGTGCGTCCTTTATATGGATCTGAGAAAACCTCTACCCCAAAGCCCTTCCTGGGAAGAGACAAATAGACAAAGATAAGAGGCCAGTTGTGTACTTAACAACTCAGCCCTCCTCCACGTCTCTGAAAGTAACACCAGGGACAACAGGAGTGACCCCGAGGTAAACTTCAGTCACTTCACACTTATGAGCCATTGGAAGAATTGTCAGTAAAGAGCTACGTGGTACAGCAGGTTCTACCACACTTTGTATTTCTTTTTTATTGTTGTTGCTTATTTTTATTTATTTTGAAAGAGAGCAACGAGGGGAGGGGCAGAGAGAGCAGGAGACAGAATTCCAAGCAGACTCTGCGCTGTCAGCGCAGAGCCCTAGGCGGGGCTCGAACTCATGAACCGTGAGCTCAGGACGTGAGCTGAAATCCAGAGTCAGACGCTTACCAGACTGAGGCACCCAGGCGCCCTCACACTTTGTATTTCTTCTTCTACTCCCTTAGTAAAAAGAGCGTGGATTTAGAATTGAAGCATCTGAGGTTCTACCCTGCCCGATCCTGGAAGTCTCCGGTTCTCGTGTATATTGAATTAGTATGTCCTCCAAGACTTTTCTCTCCACAATTGAATTTATTTTAATGACTAGACCATCCATGTAATGATTTGCTGAACAAATATTTATCAAATGACTGTCACATTTTCTGCTAGTCCCCTGTGGGTTGAGCAAGTTGAATAAGACGTTTGCCCTGAAGGAGTTTGCAGTCTCCTGGAGGTGACAGATCTGTAAACAAATTATAAAGAGTCATAAACAACAAATTTTTTACTACTGTTACAGAGCTTAGAATAGTGCCTGCCACATCCTTATACTCAATAAATACTTGTCAAATGAGTGACTCATATTTGAAATAATGAAATAAGTGACAAATATGAATATTCACATTGGATTATGCAAAAACAAAGAAAAGAGGGATTCATTTTAACTTGGAGAATAAAGATATTTAACTAAAGAGGTAGTAGTTCAGTTGAGGTTGGACAAATGAAACCATTTTTTTTTCCTGGTCACAGACTTTTTTTTTTTCATTTTTCTCCTTAAATAGTTTATTGTCAAGCTGGTTTCCATATAACACCCAGTGCTCATCTCAACAAGTGCCCTCCTCCATGCCCAGCACCCCTTTCCCCTCTCCCCCATCCCCCCCTCAGTCCTCAGTTTGTTCTCAGCATTCAAGAGTCTCTCATGGTTTGCCTCCCTCCCTCTCCCCAACTATTTTTCCCCTTCTTCTCCTGCTTCGTCTTCCATTAACTTCCTCCTAATCCACCTATATGTGCAAACATAGCCAAAAAATGAAACCATTTCTGATAGAGGAGAGGCGTAGGGCTGGAGGATATTCTAGGCTGAGGGAGCAGCGTGAGCAAAAGCACAGAGATACACAAATGCATGTCCACCTGATGGACATAACCTTGGAAATTGGAGATCAGTTAGGTATAAAGAAGGGGAAGAGCATTTCAGGCACAAAGAACAGCATGGGTGGAGGCTTGGTGCAAAGAGGAAACATGGTAAATTTGAAGAACTGAAAGAAAGTCTAGTAGGATCACACACTTCTGGAAAAACTGTGGTTCAAAATGAGGCAGCAAAGCAGAGGTGTGGCTTGTGGCATCCCATTCCCAGCATCACAAAGCTAAGAGACAATAGCTTAATAACCCGCACAGCCCATCCATGCTCTTCTGCAATTTAACAGCTATTTAAACATCCAGGCAACAAAAACATCCCCCGTTGTTTGAGTGAAGGTCCTCTCCCCAGAATAATGAGCCACAAGTTCTCCAGCCTTCCACGGTGTCCCCTCCTCCCACTCCTGAGACTTTCTGGAGCTCTGTGGTGAGAACTGATCTCCTTCACAGTGGCGTCCCCTCTACAGGGGTTTGGGGTTTGCTTCCTCACTCTATCAGCGGTTCCTTTGCCAACAATGTTGACATCTCCCGTCTTCCGTTGACCTCTGTCCTCTCCTAGGTTTTATTTGCCCTTCTAGGTTTGTGCCTCTTTGCTCCACTTCTATCATTCCAGTGAGTGTGGGGGAAAGGAAGGCTGAGAAATGAATTTATCTCATCGCAGATGCTGTTAATGCCCCACCCCGTATTCTCTTGGCCTATCTCTGAGTTCAACTGCAGTCCTGGGGACCGATCCCCATATACACGGCGAGAGGCTGTGTCTCTCTCCTCTACCGGAGTTTCCTCTGAGGCCCAGACACCTGTTCAGCCTAAGTGCAGGCAGCCTAGAAGTGCCCCCGATGAGCACAGCCCTCAGCCCATGAAGGTAAGTCTCTGATTCATGTTCCACCTCCCTTTCCTGAAAAGATGGCCCTGCAGCGCCCAGCAGGATGGAACCGCATTTGCCCACCATGGTAGTCTGGTCAGTAGTATGCGCTACCAACTTCATCCTTTTCTGTTTTACCATGCCCACTTCCTTCGCTTGTGCCCATAGATTGATGGCCATATCAGCTCCCTGCATCCAAGCCTTTTTCTCAGAGTCTGCTTCTGGGGAACCCGATCTGAAACTGTATGATACAAATACACTGTATTTACTGTATTGTACAAACGTACCGAATTACTATCTACTGTATTCTACGCATTTATTCTTTATGTCCACTCATTTATTGAGAAACTACCACCTCTTAGACACTGTGAAATTTAACTGGTACCTTGTATCATTAGTTATTTCTATGTGTTTATCATCCATATACTTTTGTATGTATACACATATATGTATATGCAATTATGTATATACATTCCTTCATTCTTTCTCTCTACCTACCTATCTGCTTATATAAAATCCACACTTGATCTTAACATCATTGCCAGTGTCAATGTCCACTTATGTGTCTGCAGAGTTAAATATCAGTCCAGTGCAAATAGATGTTCAACAAGTGTTTCTTGATTAATCTTTCTTTTTTTTTTAATGTTTTGTTTATTTTTAGGAGAGAGAGAGAGAGACAGCATGAGCTGAGGAGGGTGAGAGAGAGAGGAAGTCACAGACTCTGAAACAGGCTCCAGGCTCTGAGCTGGCAGTCAGCACAGAGCCCGACGCGGGGCTCGAACCCACGAACCACGAGATCATGACCTAAGCGAAAGTCGGATGCTTAACTGACTAAGCCACCCAGGCGCCCCTTGATTAATCTTTCTTATTTTTAGCCTTCACATCCACTGTACATTATTATACACAAAATCCGCATATAACATTTATATTAGATAATTTATAAAGTATCCAACTTAACACATCTTTGCAGACCTCCTACCTGCAAAAGCATGGTTGAAGCTCTAAAGTCAGAATGGAAGAAGTTAATACGATGTGTGACATCTATATATCACACATGTATATATCTATACAGCATATTATTATGAGGCTCGAACCCACGAACCATGACCTGAGCTGAAGTCGGATGCTTACCCGACTGAGCCACTCAGGCGCCTCATTCATTGTCGTTCTGAATTATCTTACTTTACGTACTGCTAAGTTTTAAGATGGTTCTGTTACTATAGAAAAATGTCTTCCCCCTCATTTTTCTCAGACGTAAAATGGAAGCCAATGGAAAAATATTTGACCAAAACTCACTCTTAAGGAATGCGTTTATATAAACATGGTGATGTATACATGTACTTGGCAATACTGTAAATCTCGCATTCTATCAGAAATATATTAGTATTAAAAAAATTTTTTTAATGTTTTATTTATTTCTGAGAGAGAGAGAGACAGCATGAGTAGGGGAGGGTCAGAGAGAGAAGGAATCTGAATCAGGCTCCAGGCTCTGAGCTGGCTGTCAGCACAGAGCCCGACGTGGGGCTCAAACCCATGAACCGTGAGATCATGACCTGAGCCGGAGTCGGACACTCAACCGACTGAGCCAACCAGGCACCCTCAGAAATATATTAGTATTTTTAACAGAAACCTTCGTCTCTTCAGGGGCTGTTTGCAGGGAGGGGCTATACTGGTGAGAAATGAGGTGAAGAGTAAGGATGACTCGCGCGGCTCCTAACAGGGTGTGGTAAGAAAGACGGTAAAAGGAGAGGGCAGGGAAAGAAAAGAAAAGATTCAGGGCAAGAGAACATGATACTTGAATTCGTTTGAAAAGATGAAACAGCTTAGACATGACAGGGTTGGAAAGAAATGGAATTCCCAATGGAGGTAGCAAAGTATGTTTCCTGAATTGTCTAAATGCTCCAGTGTCCCAGCAGCCTTTTACCCAGGCTGGTCTCCAACTGTGGATGAAAATGGAAAGATGGGTTTTTAGAGTCAAAGAAAATTTGTTCTTCTTTAATGACTCAGAGCCTGATGATGATGGCATATAAATGTGCACTGTGAGGTATGTTGTGGTGTGCTTGGCAATATATAAACACTTGATAGTGAATTACACAATTCCTGTATCGTCTTCTCTTCTGGGAGCTTCAAAGGACAGAATCTGCCTTTTGCCCACTTTCATCTCGTGATGCCTCTAACTTCATCAAGTCTATCTCTTAAAATACTTTCCTTTCTTTCCATGTCCAACCTCAGGTAAAACTACTTAAGAGCAATTCCTGGCGGGGAGTGTTGGTAACAGTTTGCATCTGGACCGGGCTCAGAGATTCAGTAGATCTTCCTATATCAGACCCACCTCAAATATCAGTCCTTTCAATTCATTCTATTTGTAATAAATATTATTTGTCCGTTATATTCCAGGTACTTTGTTATATTCTACTTACTGTGGCGATAGTAATAAATGAAATGGATAAAGATTCCGACCTGATGGAACTTACATTTTGGAAATCATCACAACGGCTCTGAAAGATTGCTTCTTTCCTCCCACGTAGACGAAGGATTTATTAAAATTAGGCTGCTACCTAAAGTAGGGTTTTTCTTTCATGGGCTTTGTATAGACGCCAGGACAAGAAGACATTATTTTTATTACAGGGGAAAACGACTTTTTTTTTGGTAGCGGGGGTTCTATAGGGACAGACCAGTATGATTTGGCATATTTTCTCTAGTTTATCTTGTAAAAGATGAATGTTTGAAGGTTCTAAAAATATAGTGGTTTCAGAGACAGATAAGTGGGTGAAGAGAAAAATATTTAAAGACAAGTTATTTGAAGCTTTCCTTTCCTTGTGCTTCAGGGAGGAGAGAGAAGCAGCCACCAAATGACTAATGCATCAGTAATAGCTGGTTTATACTTTATATAGGCAGAAGAGAAATATAGTAAGAAAGGAGAAACAACTAAATAGAGAATCCTGTTATGGCATTAAAAACTCTGATTTGGGAGCGCCTGGGTGGCTCAGTCGGTTGAGCAGCCAACTCTTGATTTGGGCTCAGATCATGATCCCAAGGATAGAGATCAAGCCCCAGGTCAGGCAAACGTGGAGCCTGCTTAAGATTCTCTCTCTCTCTCTCTCTCTCTCTCTCTCTCTCTCTCTCTCCAGCTTGCACTCTCGCTCTCTCAAATTTAAAAAAAAAAATCCATTATTAAAATTGCAGTGGATCTGGGGGTGCCTGGCAGGCTCCGCGGCTTTTGATCTCAGGGTCATGGGCTCAAGCCCCACGTGTGGTATAGAGTTTACTTTCAAAGAATAAAAATAAAAAATAGGGGCGCCTGGGTGGCTTAGTC
>NW_027529175.1:567209-592530 GCF_008692635.1 Crocuta crocuta | reverse complement strand
AGAAATAAATAAAACATTAAACATTTTAAAAAATAATAATAAATAAAAAATAAGTAAAATTGCAACGGATTTGAAACAGTTGTAGTTTTTGATCACAGTTCTTATTTGTTATTTTACAGATGCTATGCTTACTCCCTCAGAAGAAAGCCCATCTCTGCAGACAAATGTGAGTTTGGACAAGAAATCAGACTGTACCGTCACAAATACCATAACCGAAAGCCCTTTGCAAATCCCTCTGGAGAAGCAGTCAGCTGCAAAAAGTTTTGAAACATTGACAACTTTACCATCACTTTGGTCATCGAATACAGAAGAGTTTATCAGCCCTAATTTAAGGATGTCCAAGTCCGATTCCACATTCTACAACCAGACTTCTGTGGAGACACTCTATGTCTCTCCTTCATTCAAAACATTCGACCCAAGGAAGGATCATCTGAAGCCAGCACAGTCCAGCATTGTGCAGATGGATGAGGAAAACCTCAAGACTGTGACCACGTGGGGTGAGTCTGCATGTATGCGCGTGCGTGTGCACGCGCGCGCGCGCACACACACACACACACACAGAGCTCTTCTGAAGTGCTCTTCTGTTACTTTTTTCTGTGCTTTTTGTCTCTGTGTTTGGTTCCCTTCTTTCACTCTCCATCCAGTGGTAAAATATACAAGCCAGAGAGAGGGACTTCTCAGTTGGGAAGGCAGCCCTTTTATTAAAGAGCTGAAAGGCAGTTTATCAATGTGGAGCACAAATACTTGTTGAAGCATGAGTTCTGAGCAGTTCTGATTCTGAGTAAATGAGAAAGAAGTCGCATTAAATAAGAGCTTCCTGTTAGGCATTTAGGTTACCTATCAAGAAACTATATGAAAACGAATGTTATTATGTATATCGGTGTATAGACACACAATATATGCGTTTGTGCGTGCATGGCCTTTTTTTAAAGGGTTGTGTACTGATTGCCAAGAAACGGTGGGGAATCTCTTCCTTATTCTGTCCTATAAAACACTGAAAGGGTTGCAGTATTCTTGAGCCTTGATGGGAAAAGATGAAGCCAGTTGGGAAGCTAGGCTGTTGGCTGTCAGGTACCAAATCCTACATCGTACAATTATGCTTTCTTCTTTAAAGTTAATTAGTAAAAGAATAAGTTGTTTGCTTGTGCAGTTTTCAAAGACTTAGTCGTTTTATGGGTTCTTACGTATAATAATGCTTACTAACTCACCTAAATTTAAAGCTTTTAATATAAATATTCTACACTGCCTCAATCTCAGGTCAAAAGTACAAGCAATGGAAGCCAACATGTTGAGGCTAAAGAAACTTACTTCAGGGACACCTGGGTGGCTCAGTCGGATAAGAATCCGACTTNAATAAATAAAATAGAAATTAAAAAAAAAAAAGAAACTTACTTTGGTGTCAGTAAGGTCAGTGAATGATAGCAGATTCTCCTGGCTGCACTATCCAGAATTTTAGGGGATCAAATAGCTTAAAAATAAACTGATTTTTAGTTTTTTCACCAAATTAACTGTTCTTCTGAGACTGCTGATGTGGAAACCAATTAGTCCTGGTTGCAAGGACTGTGATGGCTTGTGTGTGTGACTGTCCCCTGTTACGTTGTTACTTTGAGTTCATTTCTTTCACAAAGACCATTGAAAATAGGCTTTGGCCACTGCTTCTGTAACAAGTATACTTAATTATAAAAATTAGCTGGAAGTTCCTCTAAAGCCAGTGAGCAAGGAGAACGTTTGCTTCTATTTATAATGAAGTAGATAGTATTGTTCTAACCCTCCCACCGAAAATACTGGTTAAAGCTGGAAAGCTGTTAAAAGCTGGTTTTAAGTCCTGTAAAACAACCGATGTAGAAGACACATGATGGGTCAAGATCCTAGTAAGGGGACTGTGACATTGTGATATAACACAAAATATATATTTGGTCTGCATCCCTGGTTCCTGCAAAGAGCTCCCTAAAATTCTTGGAATCTCTTGAGTGATACGAGTGAGAAGAGCCTTTTTGTTATTTATAATAAACCCCTTCCTTCCACACCTGGGTTTATGTTGAGGTGACTCTTGAAGAATGGGGGCTCGTTGCCTGAGTAACAAGTAACAATCAAGTTGTTCAAGGGCTGGAACTTTCAGCCCCACCCACTGACCTCTAGGGAAGTTGAGTTCATCACCGATGGCCAATGATTTGATCAATCAAATCTCTATAATGGAGCCTCCATAAAAAGTCCTAGACAGTGGGGTGTAGAGAGCCTCCAGGGTGGTGAACACGTGAAGTTTCTGGAAGGTTGGTGCACCCAGAGAATGCATGAAGCTCTGGGCCCTTCCCTGTTCCTCATCCTGTGCGTCTTTTCCATCTGGCTGTTCCTGAGTTGTATCCTTCATAACAAACCAGTAATAGGAAGCAAAGCACTTTCCTGAGTTCCATGAACCGTTGTAGTGAATTACCAGACCCGAGGAGGGGATCCCGGGATCCCTCAATTTATACCGGGCAGGTCAGAAATACACAAGGCCTGGGGCGCCTGGGTGGCTNTCTCTCTCCTAGAAATAAATAAAAATATTAAAAAAAAAAAAAGAAATACACAAGTCCTGGGGCACTTGGGTGGCTCAGTCGGTTGAGCGTCCAACTTTGGCTCAGGTCATGATCTCGCGGTTCGTGGGTTCAAGCTCTGCATCGGGCTCTGTGCTTACAGCCAGCTCAGAGCCTGGAGCCTGTTTCAGATTCTGTGTCTCCCTCTCCCTCTGCCCCTCCTCCACTCGTGCTCTGTCTCTCTCTGTCTCAAAAATAAACTATTAAAAAATAAATAAATAAAATAAAATACAGGAGAAAACCAGACAACAGAAACAGAACCACAGATAAGCTAGATACTGGCATTATAAAGAGCTGAAAAATACAGTAGTCAAAATTAAGGCCCTGAGGGCACTGTTCGGTTTCATGGCCGGAGGTACCTAAAGAGGAGCTGGGACGTTCTGTGGGACAATCCTAAAATACGTGGGTAAATATAAAATGTTATATATTTTATTTTTATTCTCCCTTTTAAAATGCATGTGACTGTTTAAAGCAAACTCCTGATACTGTATTTGGGGTTTCAAAACCTGGAGATGTAACATATCTTACAACAGAGCACAAGAAGGGCTGGACCGCGTGGTTGTCAGCGACTCGGGTTTCTGGAATCACACTGCCTGGGTTTGTGATCTCAGCCCAAGCGCTGGTTGTGTGGCCTCTGCGCGGCGGTGTCTTCATCTACAGGATGGAGCTGCCCGAGGGGGTCCATGAATCCGCAAACATGACGTGCTCAGGGTAGGATCTGGTATCTAGCCAGGCCTATAGACAAGTGTGCTATTATTACTCCAGTGTCAATGGTTTGTTGTTTTTTTTTTTATGTTTACTTTTGAGAGAGAGAGAGAGAGAGAGACAAGTGGGGGAGGGGCAAAGAGCAAGGGAGACACAGAACCCGAAGCAGGCTTCAGGCTCTGAGCTGTCAGCACAGAGCCTGACGCGGGGCTCGAACCGTGAGATCATGCTGAGCCCAAGTCGGACGCTTGACCAATTGAGCCAGGACTCAAGACTGTCACCCTGTTCCTGAAGGTCACTAGCCTTCCACTGCCCTGTGCGGTCTCGCTTCTGCCTCTCCCTGCAGCCTGGTGACCTTTCCGTTGTTTGTCTAGTAAACCAAATCGCTTCACCTGCTTTGTACCGTTGTTCCTTTGGACCAGAGCGCTTCTGACCCACCCCTTCCCCAGTGCGCTCCTCCTTCAGGGCTCAGCTCAAACATCGTTTCCACAGGATTTCCTGACCCCCTCGATTATTTTAGATCCCCCCTCCCACTATATGTTGTCTTAGTACCCATAATTATCCTTCTAGCACATACCGTCATTCTAAATATAATTACATATGCATGACGTTGTTTGATGACTCCCCCACTCCCCAAGTGGAACGGCACCTTCCTGAGGGAAGGGACCACGTCTGCCTGGTTATCAGCGAACCCCCCGCACCAACCACAGTGCCTTGCACACAGTAGGGACCCAGTATTCAATAAGTGAATCAAAAGCAGCTTAGTGAAGCAGGAGTGGAAAGTGTGCATGAAGAAATCATAGAAGAAAGCACTGGAAAATTATGCCAGGACAGATGATGAAGGGCTATGTGTGCCAGGCTAAGAAGTTGGGGGTTTTAGTTTGAAGAGAATACAAGTCACTAAAGGTTTTAAGTTGGGTAAGTGGCTTTTTGAATGTGTTTTAGAAAAATTATTGTGTAGGGGAATGTGGAGGATTGACGTGGAGGGGGTGGACCTGGGGCAGGAGCTCTCCAGGGGCTGTTCCCAGGAAGGAAACCAGGTGGGAGATGGGAGACAAGAACAGGTAAGGCAGAGGGGGTCTAGCCTGAGATGGAGCATGGTCAGGGGCAAGTGGGTGGACTGGAATCCAGAACAGANCCCAGCAACTTTGTAAGGAAGGAGGGGAAAGGTTGTGTCAAATGTGAGGGATGGGTGTGGTCGTTTTTAACAATTAAGGTGTATTAAGCCTTCATGTGCTGCACATTGTATGTCATGGCCTCTGTGTCTTATTGTCTGAGGTCACCTGCCCAGACTGTGGGCGACTGGTATAAAGGTGGTAAAAGGACTGGTGAGATTTAGAATAGCCAGTAAGGCAGGAATGAAAAAGCATGTGTGAATTGA
The DNA here is from genome assembly GCF_008692635.1 of Crocuta crocuta. Lineage (NCBI taxonomy): Eukaryota > Metazoa > Chordata > Mammalia > Carnivora > Hyaenidae > Crocuta > Crocuta crocuta. Next base: position 587,871 of record NW_027529175.1, on the reverse strand, counting down.
AATGGGATTAGGACAGGTATTTGCAAACCATAGCTTTGGGGCCAAATGTGGTCACCCCCTGTTCNTGGGTCATAGGGGAGTTCTATTGTTAGTTTCCTGAGGAACCTCCACACTGTTTTCCAGAGGGGCTGCACCAGTTTACATTCCCACCAACAGTGTAGGAGGGTGCCCGTTTCTCCACATCCTCGCCAGCATCTCGTGTTCTCTGATTTGGTCATTTTAGCCACTCTGACTGGTGTAAGGTGGTATCTCAGTGTGGTTCACATGTAGTCTTTGGTTGCTTTTGTGCTGCAACAAGCAGAGCTGAGAGGCTGTCATAGAGACCGTGTGTCCCGTAAAGCCTAAACTATTTACAGTCTGGTCCTTGACAGAAAAGCTCTGACTCCTGGATTAGGAATCAGCGGCAGATAAAGCAGAAAGCATAGCAGTGGGGGGAGAGGAGTGGAGCGAGAAAGCAGTTCAAGTGATGGATGACAGGGGTCTACACTGGACGAGAAGGGAGGCGGCGTCAGGTAGGCACTGATGGAGTGAGAGAAGATAAAAAGATCATTGGACCTCTTATCTCGATGAGGCCAACGCGTAGATGCATTAAGAGGAATGAGAAGGCCAGAAGGAATCAAGGAAGGACAGTGACCTTGGAAAGCAAGGTGTCAGAGTAGAGCAGCTCTGAGTGATGATGCGTTCTAGGCAGCGCCCAGAGGAATGGCTGCGGGTGGCTTGTGGCTGAGGAATCCAGGAAATGATGAGGCAGGATCGATGGCTAGTCTCCATGGACCCTGGGGGAAGGAAGATAGAAAAGATACTGTCTATTTTCTGGGTTTGGTTTTTTTTTTTTTTCTATTTTGTTTTAAGAAGCATTTGTTTATATGAAGGATCCAGGCCTGGTGTTACAAAACTCTTCGGAGAAAATGACCTTGGTAAGCTTAAAGATACTTTCGCACCCACAGTGTGACAGATCTCAGCCATCAGGAGGGCTGTCCCAGCCACCTAATACAGGTTAATATTTGCATTCTAATATTTTCACCAAATGACGGATTCGCAGCATCCTCCTTTGACCTTTTGATACTGAATAACTCTGTTCCTAGAACAGTCCATTCCTTCTCCTCCTCCATTTCCGTTTTATGTTCTTTATCTCTAGGTCAGACTATTCCTTTAGGTCATTAGATCATTTGTCATGCCAACCAAAAAGAAAAAAGGAGCTAGAGATACACAGAAGCCAGATCATTATATTATTTTTTAAAATATTTTTTAATGTTTACTTTTGAGAGACAGAGAGAGAAAGAGAGAGAGAGAGAGCACGAGTGGGGGAAGGGCAGAGAGAGAGAGACACACACACACAGATTTGAAGCAGGCTCCAGGCTCTAGGCTGTCAGCACAGCCTGATGCGAGACTTGAACTCACAGACTTAGAGATCATGACCTGAGCCGAAGTCCGACAGTTAACCAACTGAACCACCCAGGTGCCCCAGATCATTATATTCATAAGCCACAGTTTGGATAAGTGTGTTCAACTGCCCTGGACTTTACTTTCTAATTTTGGGGGTGGGAAAAAAAATCTATACATTCTCATTCCGGGCGAGGGGTGAGCATCCTCACTGGCTCCATCCTTTGTTTATATCTCATTGATTCCATTTTTGTACTGTGGATTTCAGTAGTGGTGGTTCTGTGGAGCTGTTTTTCAGTTCATCTTTGCTAAGGAAAGAAACCAGGCATCACACACTCACACACACTCACACACAGTCACACACACACACACACACACACACACACACACGACTCATTGACCTTGCCCTTTACCCTTTTGTCTATAAAAGATTTCAGAGCCAGAATAATGAACCTTCCCAAAAAGAAATGGGGAAAAGGGTAGAGCACAGCTCTGCACACCATCTTCTCAGCTACCCCCGAGCTGCTGGAGGCTGGTTCAGAAGGAGCATGCAGAGTGGAGGGTGGAAGAGGGTCTAATCGTAGGGGTCAGGGAAGCCGGGGCAGCAGCGGGCCGCGCTGCCCCCCACCCCACGGCCCCAGCAGCTCCTCCCGCCGTACAGCTCCCGCCTGCCTTCGTGCAGACAAAAAGACACACTGATTTGATATTTTACATTCAGTGAGCCAAATGTATACTTCGTAAGTAAGTGAAAAAACTCAGCATTAATCCAATCATCCAATTGTCCCAATAAGAGTTTGGCGTAAGTGATTAGAGGCAGATTCATTACCATTCCTCTCAAATCCTATGTTATTCCTAAATCTGTTTCTTTTCATGCAGCCTATTTATAATCATGACAATAAAATTTCAAATATTGTACTTTTAAGAGTATGAGATCGGGATGCCTTTAAGTGTCCAATTTCAGTTTCAGTTCAGGTCACGATCTCATGGTTCGTGGGTTTGAGCCCCATAATGGGCTCTGCACTGACAGCTCAGGACCTGCTTGGGAATCTGTCTTTGCCCCTCCCCTGCTCATGGTCTCTCTCTCTCTCTCTCTTTCAAAAATAAAGAAACATTAAAAAAAATTTTTTAAGTATGAGATCTAATTCACGCACCAGAAAATGTACCCTATTAAACTGTACAATTTAGTACTTTTCATGTTTCTCACAACTGTGCAATCATCACCACGAATTCCAGAACATCTTCATTACCCCCAAAAAGTCCTGTATCCATTACCAGCCACTCCCCATTCCTTCCTCCCCCGAGCACTTCCCTGTAAGCAGTAATCTACTTTCTGTCTCTGTGGATTTGCTTACTCCAGACATTTCATGCTACAGAATCATACATACGTGCCTCTCCTGTCTGGCTTCTTTGACTTAGCCCAGTGTTTCCAAGGTTCATCCATGTTGTCACATGAATCAGTACTTCTCTTTTTCTTATAGCTGAGTAATACTCCGCTGTTTAAACACATTTTATTTACCTAATCATCAGCTGGTGGATATTTAAGTAGTTACGTCTTTTTAGCTAGTATGAATAATATTGCTATGCTATGGACATTTGTATGAAATGTTATTTTCTACAACACAGAACAAAATCAGAATGTTTTTTTAAGTTTTTTTTTTACATTTATTTATTTGTGAGACACAGAGAGAGAGAGAGGCAGAGACAGAGCATNAAATGTTATTTTCTACAACACAGAACAAAATCAGAATGTTTTTTTAAGTTTTTTTTTTTACATTTATTTATTTGTGAGACACACAGAGAGAGAGAGAGGCAGAGACAGAGCACAAGAGGGGGAGAGGCAGAGAGAGAGAGAGACACAGAATCGGAAGCAGCTCCAGGCTCTGAGCTGTCAGCACAGAGCCAGATGCGGGGCTCAAACTCACAAACCGTGAGATCATGACCTGAGGTGAAGCCGGACAGTTAACCAACTGAGCCACCAAGGGGCCCCTAAAATCAGAATGCTTTAACTCACGTGTGCAGTTAACTTGCCTGTCATTATATATCAGACGGGAAAACTGAAAGAGAAGAATAAAAAGTTCCTGTTTTATAGTGAACACTTTGAAATGTTTAGCTGAACAAGGGCCTCCCGCTAACGGAAAAATGTACATTTACAAGTACAGCCGAAGAGAGTTTAAAAATATTTCTGGAAATGTGTTTGTCGTTATATTTTTTGCAGTGCAGCTCTTCTAAATGCTTTTTAAATTTCAAGTTGCAATATAAGAATTAACTGGCCTGATGTTTTCATGAGCATAAAAAGTCAGAGATAACACAGCCGCATTTGGAACGGTTTTATCAGTGCTATTTTTAAGCAAGTGCAACATTAATTGGCGTGCATATTATCACCCGGGGAGATTTTTAAATCCAGCCATTCACTGCGGCTGATTCCGGCTCTGGTGGCTATGCTTCATGAAGAGGATGGCTGCTAACAAGACAGTCCAGTACCTTCTGCAGGGCGTGGGAACAGGGTAAGGAAACAGGCAGGAGAGGCACCCTGAGGCGCAGTGTTGAAGTGGATGGTACAGCTACAGCTGTGGTGTGTTTGGAAACAAAAGTAAATTGGTGCACAGCAATTAGAGATGAAGTGGCTTTTTATGAGCAAAAGCCTATGAATCAAAGCCACAAAACTGTAAACAATGATAAGCTATTCAGTCAGCAGTTGTAGCTACAAAGCGAAAGAAAGGTGGACACACAGCAGAAAACAGTGACTCTCAGACTATAGCGCACATCGAGACGCTCGGAGGCTTGTTAAAACTCCATTTCCTGGTCACAGTCTCAGTTTCTGATTTAGAGGGCTGGGGCCCAAGTACTTTATTTCTAGCAAATTCGCAGGTGCTGCTGCTGCTCGTTCTGGGGCACACTGTGTTGTTGTTGTTGTTATTGTTGTTAAGGTTTTATTTATTTTTGAGAGGGGGAAGGAGCACAGGGAGAGGGAGACAGGATCCAAAGCCGGCTCTGCGCTGACAGCAGAGAGCTCAATGCGGGTCTTGAACTCACATACCGTGAGATCGTGACCTGAGCCGAAGTCAAGTGCTCAACCAACTAAGCCACCGGGCACCCACTTTGAGAACCGCTGGCATAAAACCAGGCAATCACTTCGTGCCCATGTGACTAACGTAACTGTGTTGTCCTTTTTCAGTGACCCGCTGGAGAACGTGCTGCCCCAAGTAAGGGTACGCCAAGAAAGAGAAGGACTTGGGATATAGAAACAGGAGAGCCAACACAGGAGGATGGTGCGGGGACACGTCCGGTGACAGCTGTGACCCAAACAGAGCACACCCAGAGCAGAGCGGCGGTGCTGAGGACGCACACGTGTTGAGGCTCTCCTCATTAGTGTGCCGTCACCACCGTGCCCTCTTTTCAAGCCAAGGACAGAGAGTCAGGATAGGGCTGACCTAGATTCTTCACTCTTGTCTTGCCTTGACCATGTGCCGATGAAGTTCCTACTTTCCTTTTCATGTCCTGCTGCTGCATCGGCTGAGAATACTCATGTCACCCCCAAAATGTCTTGTGATTGGAATTTTTCCTAAAAACTGGATGGAGATGGGCCTCGGAGAGCTTTGAAGCAGAAAATAGAAGCCGCCTGCCCCAGCCATGTTTTTTACAGGCGAGGTTCAATTTAGTTTAAAGGGACATGCATCTGTAAAGCAAATAACATAATAGAGAAAGATAAGTCAGGGGTGCTACGGGGTCTGCGGTAATTTCCCTTTCCGTGACGTCGGCTTTTTTTTATGTTAAAGTAGCAAGTCTAGTGTTAGCGGCAAGACTTTAGGAACCAATTTCTGCCAATTCTTACCACCTAATACACGCGTGAATGTAAATAGATATTCCAAGAAGACAAGAGAAAGGTCTGTGTCCAAGAAAGTTTGGAAAACACGCGAATGAATCACTGTAAGGCTTCTCAGAACTTTAAATGTGCTAATGTTCATTGTTAACCTCCTAACAAGAGACACAATATGCAATTGTCCGGTCTTCCTTGACTTTAAAAGCCTGATTTCCCGAAACATGCTTTTACATCTCAAGGAACACAGTGTTCCTCTGCATACAGTTTGGGAAATAACGATTTAGCATCAAGTGCACAAAGAAGCGATTGAGTATGATTTTGCCTGAAAGGGGGTTAAAATGTTATCAAATATTCAATTTTACAGGAAATCGGTTTAGAATGCTTTTGATTTTACTTAACTGTTTCTTGGTGGAAAAAAAAAATTCCATATGTGTGCCCAAGTGTTCCAGATCTCAGGTGGGCTGGAGTTCAGTCTTAACTGTATTTGAACAGTTAGAGAAAAAGATTTGCTTGACAGCTTTTAGGTACTTGTAGTTGGTGTTCATTTTCCTATAATTTTCTCTGTAGGAAAAAAAAAAAGATGAAGGCATCTAAGTTACAGCTTTCTCAGACTTTCCACTTTAAATGCCAACTTAAAATGCCACCAGTCAGTAGAATAGGGTGTAATACTTTACTTTTCTGTTACCTCTGGTGCGTGTGGTGTAAAAATATGTCGGGCACAGTTCGCAGTCAAGGTGAATATTGATACTTCCATGTTCATTTCATTTCCGTGGCATTGTTGGTATATAATACATCTTTAGATTTTCCCTACTTCCTGCTTCGGGTTTATCTAGGCTCATTATGACTATTTAGCATATGAAATTGTCAGTAGTATATTTATGTTGAGACCTTGCAGATGGGGATTTTACACTGTGAAATCATTTTAGCTATTACTCTCGTTTGTATGTTGCATAATCTCTCTCTCCCTTCTAGTTTCAACCACTTCTGAAGGAACTGCCTCCTTTTCTACTTTATCCATGCCGTCTCCTGGTTCGGCCTCTCCAGAGAAGTCTGTTCATCTCCTACCCCCGATTTTGGCGGGATCTTCCTTCTGGACTCTGATCCATCAACAGTCTTCTTCTGCCTCCTTTAAAGATGAAGATAAGACAGGCAGAGCTCACCACCCCTTTGCTTCTAGGGGCCGAGTGTCTTCTGATGAAGAGAACGACAACCTTCGTTCACTGGGAAGTCTTCCAGAGAACTCTGAGTCTGCTAAGGAGCAGACAAGTCCTGCTTCTGCCAGTAACTGGGCAGAGTTTTCCGCCGCCAGTGTAGACCATGTCACCTCTGTGTCCTGTCCGAGTTTTCAGACACCTGCCGGCCTGCCGGAGGAGCCTGAAGCAAACAATTCCATTAAAATTCTGCTAGGGGAGGTGAAAAGTGCCATAGTCAAACTACACGAAGACCTGAGCACGGTGATAAGAGAACTTAATGTCATCAATAGCCATCTGGTGAGCATGAGTGAGAATAGTCTGCAACTAAGCAAGTCTTCCCAGCCTCCCCATGCTCCCGAGGGGACCTCAGATCACATCTAACAAGCCCAAGAGCCACTTTTGGTAGAATTCGTGTGGTCCCATTTCCCGAAGACTTAAGTTAACTTTTTATAGATTCTCACCAATTCTGGCAAAAATCTGGTAGTGGTTTGATTTTTCCTTGTCAGGCTTATTATTGAATTATCTTTCAAACCAATCAACTCATTTGGGTGGTTTATTTTTAAAAAAAGAAAAGGTACCACTTTGATAATATTGTAAGATTTAAATAGGAACTAGTTTTCATTTGAAACTGAAGACAGTTTCTTTCTTCCACACCCTGGACTTTACCTCAAAATATGTTCAGCATTAGAGGAAGTTGTGACAAGATCTCAAACTGCAAATGGCTCTCCCAGAGCTGTTGGATGAGCAGGCAGTAAGAAGCCCTTCAGAGCCTGGGGTAGCTGTTCCAGATGCTCGCGTGCCGAGTTTCAGATTCTGCAAACCAAGGGCCAGCAACCTTTCCCTTCCTGTGACTGCCACCGTTGGTTGGGGATTAAGCTAAGACAAGTGGAGCATGGAACAAGTGTTTTTATTGTTAATGTATATTGCAAAGTGAATTCAAATGCATAATTTTCTTTCTTGTATTCGGAAAATAAACGTGATATTTTTCATCTTCCATGTATCTTTTTAATTTATTAAGACGGCTTTTCAAGTAGAATTTTTGTTTTTTATTTATTTTTAAACTTAAATTTTTTTTCTAACATTTATTTATTTTTAGAGAGAGTGCGAGCGGGGGAAGGGCAGAGGGAGAGAGGGAGACACAGCATCCGAAATAGGCTCCAGGCTCTGAGCTGTCAGCACAGGGCCCGATAGATGCAGGGCTTGAACCCACGAACCGCGAGATCATGACCTGAGCCGAAGTCGGACGCTTAACCAACTGAGCCACCAGGTGCCCCTAGAATTTTTATTTATGGGAAAATGATCTAGTTTGAGGATCACAGACCAGTGCTTCTCTACCCTACGGCACACAAGAACCTCCAGAGAAGCTTTCATTTTGTTTTATACTTGTTTGAGAGGATAGTGTAAGGGCTCCATGTACTCATTGCTTAGTTCCAACAATTATCAACTAAGAGCCAAAATAAGTTCCTGCTTATTTTGAAGAAATACGGGACATCTAAAAAATATTCTAATGCCAAACCCAAACCGATTTTCATCCCACAAACTGGGGTAAGAACTAGAGGGAATTGCTAGTGGAAGTGTTAGTGCAAAGACTGTGATGTGGGAGGGTGTTGGGCATATTTGAGGAGGGGCAAGGAAGCCAGTGTGGCTGGTGTGACGTGAGGAAAGGGGTAACAGCAGGAGATCTGAGGTCCTGGAGGAAACAGTGTCAGATGATACACATTCTAGAAGACTGTTGTTAGAGATTTTGGCTTTTACTCTATGAAATAAAAGTTGTGACAAGGTTTTAGGGTGAAAAATGATCTTGGGCCTCTAAAATGATCACATTGGTTCTGGGAGAGAGAGAGATGCAGGGACATGGGACGGGGAAGGTAAGCCGATTAGAAGGCCATTGCAGTTACCCAGATAAGAGCTGATAGGTGGATCAAAGCAGGGTAGGTATAGTGGAGTTACATGAGAAGTGATTAGGGATGGGCTGATGGGTTGGATAAAATATTTAAGAGAAAGAGAAGAGTCACAGCTGAACCCAAAGTGTTGGATTGAGCAATTAGAATTGAGGATGAACTTGCCATCGACGGAAGAGGGTGGCAGACAGAGAAAGTTTTGAGGCATTCAGTGTGAAATAGGTTACATCTCAGACGTCCATTAGACAAGCCAAGTGGAGATACCAAATAAACAATTGGATGTGAGAGTTAAGTCTGAAAGAGAGATCTAGATTGGAATGGAGGCTGGCGATTTGTAATGATGATTATTTAAAGCTTTGAGACTGGATGAAATTGCCAAGGGAGAGAGTATAATAGTGGGGAGAAGCTGAAGGCTTGAGCCCTGGGGCGTTCTAACATAAGATCAGGAAGAAGTTAAAGGATCAATGGATGAAGCCAAGAAGGAGCTACCACTGAGGTGGGAACAAAACCATACAGTGCGTAAGTGTTTGGAAGCCGAGAGTATGTTTCTCTTGGTGACCCTCATCTCTTCCATATGCATTTCAAAAGCACCTTGCCAAGCTCTTTCCAAACTCTGTTAGATTTTTTTGAAGTTTTTATTTAAATTTCAGTTAATTACCATACAGTGTAATATTAGTTCCAGGTGTATAATATAGTGATTGAAAGCCCTTTTATTTATTTTTTTTTCAAATATTTTTTATTTATTTCTAGGGGAGAGAGAGAGAAAGACAGCATGAGCAGGGGAGGTCAGAGAGAAAGGGAGACACAGACTGAAACAGGCTCCAGGCTCTGAGCTGGCAGTCAGCACAGAGCCCGACACGGGGCTCGAACCCACGAACCGCGAGATCATGACCTAAGCGAAAAGTCGGACGCTTAACCGACTAAGCCACCCAGGTGCCCCCTGAAAGCCCTTTTAGATTTTGAGGAAAGTTGCATTAAATATATTCACCAATTTGAGGGGATTTTGACAAATTTAATCTTCTAGGAGCATTGTATATCTGTATATTTCTATGGGTCTTCTCTCATAAATTTTATGTTTAGCTTTCCAATACACGAGCATGGTATTTCTCTATATTCTATGTCTTCTCTTAATGTTTCTCAGTAAACTCATTAATCCCTTCATGCTTGATATTTTTGTGCTATTGTAAATGCTACCTTTTTGCCAGTTAAAAAAATTTTTAATGTTTATTATTTTTGAGGGGGGGGGAAGGAGAGAGAGGGAGAGACAGAGAATCAGGAGCAGGCTCCGCACTGTCAGCACAAAGGCCAATGTGGGGCTTGAACTCAAGAACCATGAGATCATGACCTGAGCTGAAATCAAGAGTCTGATGCTTAACCAAGTAAGCCACCCAGACCCCCCCTTTTTTTTTTTTTGAAAAATGTTTAGTGTTTATTTATTTTTGAGGAGAGAGAGAGAGAGAGCAAGAGTGGGGGAGGGTTTGCCAACTTTTGAATTTTGGAACATAACAGTTGATAGAAATCTAAACTTCAGTCTAGATTCACTAATAGTTAACATGTTGCCATGTTTGCTTTATCTCCCTGTCTTGCTAAACATGTTTTTTATCTATATATACATTATGTAGATAGGTAAATATCTACACATTTTGCTGAGCCATTTGAAAGGAAGGTACAGACAGATATCATGACACATCACCACAGAATACTGCAGCATAGTTACTATATGAATCAGGGCAATTGCTTTCCAACCTACCTTCCAGTTAACCAGTTCTCTCTTCAGCTATATCTCATCTGTTGTTAACTCCTCCCATTACATTTTTAATCCATTTATTTCTTTTTAATTTCTAGAATTCTAATGGGCTCTTTTAAAATATTTTAAAAGATTCTTCTAAAAAACTTTTCATACATCCATGTTTCTTGCAGATCTTCTCAAGCATGGCTTTACTAGTAAGAATATTAAGCAAACTAATATAGAATTCTTACTAGCAAGAATAATAAGAAACTAGAGAGTATTCTTACCAACAAACTATCAAGAATATATGCATTTAAGGCTATAAATTTCCCTTTACTGCAACTCACAAAATTTTTAAAATTTGAGATATAATCCACATACCATAAAATGTACCCTTTTAAATATGGCTCAGCAGTTTTAGTTATTCACAGGGTTGCACAACCATCACTACTATCTAATTCTAGAACAGTTTCATCACCACAAAAAGTTACCCTATACTTATTAGCAGCTACTCCCTAGTTTCCCCTCCTTCAAGCTCCTGGCAATCCCCAATCTACCTTCTGTTTCCATTAATTTGCCTTTTATGGATATTTCATATAAGTGGAATCATATGTGGCTGTTTGTGTCTGGCTTCTTTCACTTAGTGTAATGTTCTGGGGGTTCAACCATTGTAGCATGTATGAGTACTTCATTCCTTTCTATGTCTGAATAATGTTGCATTGTTAGGATATACCACATTTTGTTTATCTGTTCATCAGTTGATGGACATTTGGGTTGTCTACACTTTTTGGCTACTGTGAATAATGCTGCTATGAATATTTGTGTGAACATATGTTTTCAGTTCTCTTGGATATATATACCCAGGAGTAGAATTGCTGGGTCATACAATTTCTCTTACATATAACTTTTTGAGGAATTGCCAAGCTATTTTCTGAAGTAGCATCACCATTTTATCACAAGTATTGGTATGCAATATTTTTGTTGTCCTTTGGCTCAAAAAATATTCTAATTCCTGTCATGAAGAAGTGTAGGAGTATATTTCTTAATTTCCCATCATTTGTACTCTAATAATTTTAACATCTAAAGTTTTTACAGGTCTGTTTTTGTTATCTATTGACCTGCTGAGTTGTGCTCATTATGGTATGTTTCCTTGTCTACCTGGTTATCTTTGATTATATGTTGGTCATTTATTTGTATAATTAATACAAGAATTTGTTTTTACTACTGCCAAGTTGCCTGGTGCTATTGAATCATCATACTGGTTAGGTAAATGAAGGTCATGGCTTGAAGTTTTCTAGAATACCCAGGTTAATCCTAGACTTAAATTTCTCATAAACGATGGTTCATTTGTAATTCATTCTCATTGCATAGCCACTGGGTTCCACTTTGTTGTAAGGAGTGGTGTCCTGATAGACTTCCCACCTGTGTGAGGTGATTTCTGTTCCTATCATCATCAAAATGAAAGTTGGAGTCTATTCAATTCAACAAATGCCCTTAGAGAAAAATAGCTTCTCTGATCATTTCCCTATCAGGTCTCTTTTGTTTTGTTTTGTTTTGTTTTGTTTTGTTTTGTTTTTGTTTTTACTCATAAGACTGTTCCAAGCCCTGAGGATTCACTGTGAGCAAAACCAGATATTCCTGTCCTCACAGACACTGAACTCTAGGGTTATGGGGAAATTTGATAGATTAATCAAAAAAAATTTTAATGTAAAAATCTAATGGTTTGGGGAAAGGAAATGTACAATTTGACCCAGTGAAGGGTTCAGGGGAAGCTTATCTAAGGAAGTCACTTGAGCTGAAATACAAAATCTAGGATTATCAAAATAAATGCCACTAATGACATGTGGGGCAAGTCAAGTTCTTTATGAAATAACATACAGCATAAAATAAGGATGAAATCTTAAGGCATCTTCTGTTGGCTTTCTTCATATAACTAGGAGACCCACAAATGGATTCTTAAGGGACAGTAGGATACAGTATCTCCTTTCTTTACTCGCTCTGAAATTTGTTAGTTGTACTTTGCTAAGAATTGAGAAGAAACAAACCTCCAGAGATACGGCACTCCTCTCTCTTTTCGCCCCATAACCAAAAGGTGCTGCATCAGATATCTTGAAACGTACTCAGAGATATACCCTACAAATAACTAAGGCAACAGAAGCTATTCCTTTGAAAAACTGCCTTACATGCACAAAGTAACTTCAGATTTTAACTAGGCTTTACATAGCTCATATATTTTAATTCAACCATTTTTTTAATTGGTATAATTAACAAGCACTTATCTGAGTTTCTATTTAGCCAACTCCATTAAGTGACTAGAACAAACTTGGCTTAAATTAGGAACGGGTATGTTGTGATTGACTTTGTAATTATCTCAGATTAAAAATACTTCATTAAATGCTATTAAGTATTTTATTTGAAACTTGAGCATCTTATTATAAGGCAGTTACAGAAATATTTTACAGTTTACCTATTGTCAAATTACTAATGTGTTCCCTCTTTAAATATTTATTAAGCACTCGTTATGACTAGGCAATTTGCCAGACATTGGGGACACAATGGTGAACAAGATGGACGCAGTCCTGGCTTGCAGCGTTGAACCTTCATGGAGGTACAGGTAGAGACATGGGCGGAGTGTGATGCGTAAGTCTTTTGAGTTTAGGAAGCAGGGGAGAGTGTGGGAGGGCCTGGTAAAGTGGAAGAGCCAGCTCTGAATTGGGGGTGTCAGGGAATGCTTCCTGGAGAACATAAAGTCCAAAGTGAGTCCTGAAGAATGAGCCGGGGTTGGCCAAGCAGAGGGAGTTAGGGTAGAGAATTGCCCAAGCAGAGAGAACAGCATGTACAAAAGTTGGGAGCAAGAATGAACCAGGTGAGCCTGAGGATGGGACAGAGCTGGTGGGTCAGAGATGAGTGCTGGGCTTGTCTTCATGCAGAGACACAGTAGGCGATGGTGAGAGCATTAACTGACTAAATACCAGAAAAGCACTGAATGACGAGTAAGTGGATCTTGTTGGAAATGAAGTGTCATAGAAATTTGGGGGTTAGGGGCGCCTGGGTGGCTTAGTCGGTTAAGCGTCCGACTTTCGCTTGGGTCATGATCTCGCGGTTCATGGGTTCGAGCCCCGCGTCGGGCTCTGTGCTGACTGCCAGCTCAGAGCCTGGAGCCTGTTTCAGAGTCTGTGACTCCCTCTCTCTCTGACCCTCCCCTGCTCATGCTGTCTCTCTCTCCCCTAGAAATAAATAAAACATTAAAAAAAATTAAAAAAAAAAAAAAAGAAAGAAATTTGGGGGTTAAAGGGTTTCCAAAACCCATCTACAAACTTGATAAAAATCGACGTTGTAGGGAATTTTTGGAGATTCTGGTGGCTCATCTTCCCCACAAATGGGATGGTTGTGACAGTAGTTTGCTCTGGATGTGCAAGGAACATCTTCTTCATGCCCCTTTGTTCTGAAGAGCAGGTGAATCCTGGGACCAGCCTGGTGAGTCAGCCACATGCCTGTATACCGGGNGTTCGTGGGTTCGAGCCCCGCGTCGGGCTCTGTGCTGACTGCCAACTCAGAGCCTGGAGCCTGTTTCAGAGTCTGTGACTCCCTCTCTCTCTGACCCTCCCCTGCTCATGCTGTCTCTCTCTCTCCTAGAAATAAATAAAACATTAAAAAAAAATTTAAAAAAAAAAGAAAGAAAGAAATTTGGGGGTTAAAGGGTTTCCAAAACCCATCCACAAACTTGATAAAAATCGACGTTGTAGGGAATTTTTGGAGATTCTGGTGGCTCATCTTCCCCACAAATGGGATGGTTGTGACAGTAGTTTGCTCTGGATGTGCAAGGAACATCTTCTTCATGCCCCTTTGTTCTGAAGAGCAGGTGAATCCTGGGACCAGCCTGGTGAGTCAGCCACATGCCTGTATACCGGGGCCCCTTTTTCTCGGTCTCACTATATTTTTAATAGAGGGGATTCTGAGATGTGATAAAAGGATTTAGATGTGTGGAACTGAGAGATTTTTATGTCTTGCAGAACACCAAGTAATTTGAGGAGGCCAAGCATATTATTGTTATGCCAGAAGGTACGTGCCACCTTTTATCAGCAGGCAGGCTTAGGAAAGAGTAAATTGGCTCAGAAGAAACTAGGTTTTCAAGATGATTTTGTTTGGTAATTTCAAATTCTGTTTTCTCACTGATGGTGCAGAAAGTCCTCAAAGATATGGTAATTATTGCAGAATTATGGCTTCAGGCATCCGCAGCCATTCAAACAGTAAAATTCCATTATAAAATATCATGATCTGTGTGTGCGGTTGCACCGCGGTTGAAAATTGTCCCCTGTACTGTGACTGCATCACTCTCACAACACCGAACACCAGTAGCAAAATGCAGAAAGTCAACATTCTAGGACTTGCCATTATTAAAAATAGGGCATGAGCGATAGCAACGCATTAAGGATGAGCTCCAGAATTCTAGTTTATTAATATTATTATTAATAGTGATATAATAACAACACTGATAATGGTTGACATTCATTGAACGCTAACAATATTCTAAACACTTCTTAATTCAACAACCCTATTAGGAAGGTTCTAGAACTGTCACGTTGCATATGAGAAACGAGAGGCTAGGAAGAGCTAAGGACCTTGCCCAGTGTGGCGTAAGTAGGCTTAAGGGCCAAAGCCACACTTTGAGCTCTGGTCTGTCCTGGGGTACAGTTAGTTGTAACCACGTGACCGCACCTCCTCGCAATTCAAGGTGAGGGGATCCAGGTGGGCGGTGCTTTCGTGGTAAAGACAGGAGAGTGCGGGAGGATGTCAGGTCCAGCCTGTTTGTCCCCAGCTTTGGGGGAAGCGGAGCTCCTGCCTCCCGCCCTTGCCTTCCCAGTCCGCAGCCTGCTCCGCAGCTGGTCACCCCCTACTCCCAAGACCCTTGGTCGAAGCTGCCATCTGTCACCCTCCAAAGCTTCTCTTGTCGGTTTGCCTGCTTCTGAAGAGCTACCTGCCTCCACCCACATTCCCCAGCCTGTCCTTGCCTTCTTTCATGTCTGGAGGCTGGAGCAGAGCTAGAACATGTTAGCTGCTTTAGAGATAAAGAGACGGTCCCAATATCTCTTTTTGTTACCTAATTAACCCTGGGAAATGTCATGTGTTTTAAGTGGGGCCTGGTTCCTGCGTCACCATAGCTATGGAGAACTTTCATGTGCTACAGCGGGCCTCTGCCTCCGGAGTACATAACATGCACTTGAAACCATGCAGAGTAACCCAGNAAAAAAAAAAAAAAAAAAAAAAAAAAAAAAAAAAAAAAAAAAAAATCTGTTTTGTATTTGGCTACATATAACAGTAATATGCTCATACTTCTTTTTTTTAAAAAAAAGTGTTGGGGGCACTTAGTGTAGTTTCATCATCCCTGGCCCTGATGATGGGGTATTCGCTTTCCCCCCACACCCCTGTGTCAGGGTCCCAGAGAACAGCCACCAACCTCAGAGGAGCTGGTTGTAATTAACCCTAAACCGCTTCTGTTCCACCTGAAACCCCCACCCCCATTTCTCCAAAAACCAACAACAAAAAAAGAGAAAAGACTGAACTTGAAACAGTAACACACTAGATTAAGCCCAATGTGAGAATAAATACGCAGCTTGAAAAGTACAGATTCCAAAGATTCAGAGAACTAGCAAAGGGGAGGAAAACAACCCGGGTGCACCTGACCCGTNCCCAAACCCACGAACCGTGAGATCATGACCTGAGCCGAAGTCAGACGCTTAACCGACTGAGCCACCCAGACGCCCCTAAATTTTCAAGACTTTAAAAAGAATTCGGGGGACAGGACGGGGTTGGGAGCGAGCATGTGTCTTTCTGTAGTTTCTCTCTGTCTCTACACCTAGCTCCGTGCAAAGCCTGGTGGCCCAACGCCTGCTCCGGGCTGCACCCCTGGGGCAGCACAGCCCCATCATGGTGGGGTGAGTTCCAGGGGGAATATCAGTGTGACTAGTCATCATCAGAGCCCTGTGACGAAGGTCGGGCTGTTCAAGCAGCAGGGCTTTGGTCTTGCTGAGGAAGCGGCTTGTCTAAGCTGAGTGCCCCAACACAAGAGAGGAAGCTGGAGCCATTCCCACGGTCCCTATATTAGTGTCCTAGGGCTCCCAGAACAAAGTGCCATGAACTTGGTGCCTTAAAATAACAGAAATGCATTATCTCGCCGTTCCGGAAGCCAGAGAGCTGAGATCAAGGTGTCAGCGGGTCGGATTCCTTCTGAGGCTCTTCCTCCCGGGGCCTCTCTCCCAGCTTATACTGGTTGCTGGCCGTCCCCCACATTCCTTAGATAGACACTTCCCTCCTCCAGCCCTTCACCTCCACCTCCCTGCATCTCTTCACATCTCTCCCCTCTTGCATGTCCATCTGTGTCCAAATTTCCCCCTTGGATAAGAACACCCATCATATTGGGTTAGGGTCCGCCATGATGACCTTCTTTTAATGGGCTTACACCTGCATGGGCTTACATTTGCTTATTTCCAAATAAGCTCACATTCTGAGGTCCTGAGGGTGAAGACCTCCAACATATTAGGGGACATAATTCAGCCCATAACAGCCTCTTCATGAACTCACCTGTGAACAAGTGTTTCCATAAAAGCAGCCCCTTCCCCAGGCACCCACCTGGCTCGATCCAGTCCCATCACAAGAGAATGACACAGCAGAACATGAAGCCAGCCTCCCCGGATTACCGTTTAACCATCTGGCACCTGTGCAGGGTCGTGGGGAGCAGCGGTGTGGGAAATCCAGTTTTAGGGATCAGACAATGCTGAAGGGAGTCCAGGCTCTGCCCCTCTGGGCTCTGCACCCCTCGGCCTGTTCCTCAGCCTCCCAAGCCTCCGTTCCTTCACCATCCACCTTCCTCAGTTATTATGAATGGAAATACGTCTACCAGATCTTGCATATAGTAGATGCTTAGTAAATATTAGCCTTCTCCACATTTCCCATATATCTCACATAGTCCTGGGAATTTCCGTTGACCTAACATTGCTATACAGGCAATTCTGCAGCAAATATGTGCTCCTTGAGCTGAATTTGTGGCTCACTTAATTGACAAGGAGAAGTATTTTTCAGTGCCTGGGTTTTCAGAATTCACCAGGGGGTACCAAGTCGACTGGCAGGCTGTCTTCTTTGAAAAGGATACAGGTTGAACACCATGCCTGGGGTTGATGGACAGTCATAGTGTCTCTTCAGCTCCCATGTCGCGTGGGCCTTTGTATCTGCATTACAGAAATCAATTGCCCTGCTTCTGGGAGCCTGGATCCCAAGCAGCACTCAGAAGAAAACAGGAGCACAGGAGCATGTCTGTCTCTTTTCAAGGGCTCCGGCTGGCACCTGCTTCTCCATCCTTGCTTCAGGGGGGTGAGACTGTAGCCTGCTGCAAAATGATGCTCGAGGGAGGGCTGCCCCTTGCCAGGGTTCCCACCATCTCGATCTTATAGGTTCAGAAATGCTCACTTGATCGCCTTTTGCAGAGGTGCCCAACCCGAGGAGATTGCTTTGTAACAACAAAAAAAAAAAGAGAGAGAGAGAGGCTGTGTTTTATAAGCCAGATCAGTCTTCGGCACCAGCCTGCAAGTGTTTATTTATCCATTTGTTCATTCATTCACCCAGCCAACAAACACCCAATGGAGGGCGTGGCACTCTCCCACATTAGCTCATCTGACCATTAAAGTAATCCCAAGGGTCTCCTTATCCTCCCTCTTACAGACAGGGAAATTGGAGCTTGGGGAGATGAAGTGACTCTCCCAGATGCCTGCTTTCATGGTGGGCACAGGAAAACAAGACGCCAGCATCCTGGTGGTTACAAATCCAGAAGGGGGAAACTGTGTGCAGCCAGAGCCCTGCATGAGTACGGCTCTGTAGCACAGTATCTTCCCGTCTCGTCGTTAGGCCATCTCTAAACAGCCAGAGATGTGCCCCACCCCAGAAAGCTTTCCCTTCTTGGGTGCCTGGGTGGCTCAGTCTGTTAAGTCTGACTCTTGGTTTCAGCTCAGGTCATGACCTCACAGTTCGTGAGTTCAAACTCCACGCCGGGCTCTGAGCTGACAGTGCAAAGACTGCTTGGGATTCTCACTCTCTCTCTGATCCTCCACCACTCATCGTGTACTCTCTTTCTCTCTCAAAATAAATAAATCAACATAAAAAAAAAAGAAAAGAAAAGAGGGGCACTGGGTGGCTCAGTTGGTTAAGCATCCAACTTCGGCTCAGGTCATGATCTCGAAGTTCGTGGGTTCGAGCCCTGCATCAGGCTCTGTGCCAACAGCTCAGAGCCTGGAGCCTGCTTCAGATTCTGTATCTCCCTCTCTCTCTGACCCTCCCTTGCCCATGCTCTCTCTCTCTCTCTCAGAAATAAATTTTAAAAAACATTAAAGTTAAAAAAGAAAAGAAGCTTTCCCTTCTCAAAACTTTTACAGCCAGTGTAACGATCAGTTATGCTTGCTCAGTTATGCCATGGTAACAAACAAGGCTGATTCCCAATAGCTCACAACCGCCACGGTTTATGTATCACTCAGGTCAAACACCAGCTGCCAGTCTGCCAAGGCTGATTCAAGCCCTCCTCTTTCTGACATCTAGGCTGAAAGAACAGGACATGCTCTGTGGCAGAGGGAAAGAACAACGGTGGAAACACGGGATGACTTTTGAAACTTCAGGCAAGAGTTACTTCCCTCGTAAGCCACCTGGCCAAGCCTGCTATGGTTGGGGCAGAAAAGTAGCAACTCTTTCAAGTTAAGGCAGCAAATAATTGGCAACAATAATCTAGTAAGGCAGGCTATCTGTGTATACGGTCTCCATTCTCTAGTTTACAATATGGAAATAATATCAGTTCCCTCTTAATGAGGAACTTGTAAAGATTAAATGAAATACGGTATGTCTGGCAACACAGTAAGTTGTCAATTTCCTTACAGCTTTGTAGTGCTTAGCACAGTGCCTGGGATAGAGTAGATGCTCAAGAGATATTGGTGGCATTTTATTCATCAGTGAATATTTACTGATCCCCTACTGTGCACTCAAAGAGGTTATTCTAGGATAGCTTTTAGGGTCTAGCAGAGAATAAGACGAACAAATTTCCTGGTTTTGTGGACCATATATTCCAAGTAGTAAGGCACAGACGGTAAATAACTAAATAAAAAGCTCAGAGGGCGATCGGGGCTGTACAGGGACAGTGAACTAAACATCTACTTGAGGATAATTCTTTGAGTCATGGGGCCACCTCTGAATTGAGTCACAGGCAAGAAGCCCATTCCAAGCAGCCAAAGTAATAGAAAGGAATTCTCATTTTTACCTTTATATTCTTTTTTTTAATGTTTATTTATTTTTGAGAGAGAGGAGAGAGAGAGAGAGAGAGAGAGAGCGCGCGCGCATAAGTGGGAGAGGGGCAGAGAGAGAGGGAGACACAGAATCCAAAGCAGGCTCCAGGCTCTGAGCTGTCAGCACAGAGCCCGATGCGGGGCTCAAACTCACAAACCACAAGATATGACCTGAGCCAAAGTCGGACACTCAATCGACTGAGCCACCCAAGCGCCCCATCATTTTTATCTTAGTGCTCTTAAAGCTGATGCAGCCTGTGTCCTGAGCTGGATTCTTTGGGTCTTCTTTCTTCCGAGGACCCAATGCTGCTCCCGGCTGCTACCTTCCCGAAGCCACGGCGCCCTCAACTGCCCATGCTCCACCCCAACTTCAGGTTCTAGCTCATTCCTTCTTCCTGCCTCTTGGGGCTGGATGGAGAAAGACTCCGAGGAGTGAGGGGCTGAGCATGATGGGTGATGGGGGGGGAGGGTAGGTGTGGGCCAAGGGCCATGGGCCGAAAGGCAGATCTTCTTGGCAGTCACACCAAGCTCTGTGACCTAAGCATCGCTTCCTCCTCGCTGTGCTGTGGAAATTAGGCTGGGAGAGGTTAAGGAATTGCCCAAAGGCAGAAGGCTGGTAAGAGAGAGAGGCAAGAATTGCATGCGGGTCGGCCTGAAGCCAAGGGAGTGTGCTTGCAACTATATTACAGGCGCTTGCTATCAGACCGGGGGCCCAAAGAAAGAACCTTGGCGGGGGTAGGCAGGGGAGAGCCATGGGAAAGAGGAGACCTGGTCGATGTGAAATCCACAGTGCTCCTGTTGAAATGTAAAGACCCAGCACTTTCCATCTGTAGATGTGTATCATAATGTTTTGCTATCAGGCTCTGGGGCCCAAGTCTATTAAAATTCTGATGCTTCTGTGGCTGTGGGATTGGATAATGATAGAAACCTCAGCGGAGGAGGAAAAAAATCTAATGACAGACAGTCAGCACAGCAGAAGTCGAATGCAGCGAGAATGGTCACAGCCGCCGGCGCTGCTGCTCAGCGCCGTCTATCCTGATGGGGAGATAATGGCTCCCACGACTTCACTTCGGGCTGACGGTCCTGGCCGATTCTTGGATGGTGTGAAAGACAGAAAGGATTTTAGTATCACATAACAACAGGAATAACAAGGCATTAGTATTTCACATGTGTAATTTGCATCTGTAGAGAACTTGATGTTTCAAAAGCGCATCGTCTGCCATTCCCTCTCTCCATCCCGACAACAACCTAGTGAAGCAAACTTGTAATAATATGTTTGGTTCCCCACCTCCCCAGCACAAAGCAAAACTGCACCACCA
>NW_027529175.1:533963-566455 GCF_008692635.1 Crocuta crocuta | reverse complement strand
AGGTGTGGCTCTGTCACTTAAAACATGGCTGAAGACTCTGTTACAAGTCCCATGTTCCCTTCCAGGGAGAGGCCCCAGTCCCAGAGGACGGACATGGAGCAGAGACCCCAACTAGCCCACGAGAGATGTGGAGGTTGGGTGTGTTGGTTGGTGTAGGCCGATGATCCTCGTGGGTGCCCCGCAATGCATTTTCCCCAGCCCTGGGCTCTACCTGCTTCACCAACGCTGCGTTTCAAAGGTGCCTGTGCAGCTTCGGAAGTTTGAAGATGATTCAGGGTTCCCCAGACTCCCTCCCTGAATTGCTTTGCCTTCTGCCCTCAGCTAAGTAGCGTTTTTATTCCCCGTCTGGGCTCGGAATCTGGAAGGTGTCTCCTGTGTGTCCAATTAGAACACTTTTCATTTCAAAACGTATTGTTGTCCAGGGACAATGGCATAAAGCGGAGCCGAGCTGCTCCTGAGAATAGAAGCAGCCGGTGAAAGGCTTCCTGTACACGGTGGCCCCTCTGGGCCCCGCACCGCCTGAGCCAGTACCGGGTGTCAGCAGGACAGACCCTGTAATTAATTTTTAAATTTGCTATTATCATGCGTTTAGGCAGTGGGTTGATGTTCCGCTTGGTTCTGACCTTTAAAAATGTTACAAGCAGGGGCGCCTGGGTGGCTTAGTCGGCTGAGCGTCCGACTTTCGCTTGGGTCATGATCTCGCGGTTCGTGGGTTCGAGCCCCGCGTCGGGCTCTGTGCTGACTGCCGGTTTGGAGCCTGGGGCCTGTTTCGGAGTCTGTGACTCCCTCTCTCTCTGACCCTCCCCTGCTCACGCTGTCTCTCTCTCTCTCCTAGAAATGGATAGAACATTTAAAAAAAAAAAATGTTACAAGCAGTATCAGCTTTTCTCCGAAATGAAGGACATTGACCTAGAGGCTATAAAAACCGTAACTTCGTACACCGGCAACCTTCCTTTTAAAGTTTTCTCTCCCTTCCTTTTATTTTACTTGTCATCTATTTAAAGGAAACCTACAGACACATACCCTCTCCCTTTTTTTTTCTTCTGGAAATAAAGTGTATATTTCCATCCCATCATTTTTTATTCCCAAAGTAGCTGTCACACTTTTTTTTTTTTTTTGTATTGTGGTAAAATGTAGATAACATAAAACTTACCATTTTAGCCATTTTTCAGTGTACAGTTCAGTGGCATTAAGTGTATTCACGTCGATGCAGGCTGGCTGGGTCCGAGGACCCAGCCTGGGTCTCACAGGACCAGTCAAGAGGGTCCTTGGCTTCGCACAGGATAGAAATCAAATGCAGGCTGAGAAGAAGTGAGAGCAGAGACTGAAGATGTAGAGAGTATAGATGCAGACAGAGACTCTGGGAGACTTAGAACGGAAAGGAAAGGCAGTCTTGTCTCTGCTGGGGGCTTGGGGTGTTTATTCAGGACAGTTGCCTGGTGTACCTGTCTTCTCAGGCATCCAGAAGCAAAGTCCTGGAGTCAGGGTTCTGGGTGAGTTGAGGGTCTTGGAAAACACTCATGACGAGCCTGCCCGATCACTCTTTAGATATTATGTACTGTGCTGGACGACTCCAAAGAAATCATTAAATCCTCGACCCTGACACAGAGGACATACACTCTGTTCTGCAAGTCACGTGTAAGGCGAGGGTGCGGGTCCCGGCAAGAGTTGAGGCAGCGACACAGTCCCCCGTGGGGCCCCTTCAGTTCTCCTGTCTCAATATTGTTGTGCGACCATCACCGTCGTCCACCTACTGAGATTTTCCAGCTTCCCGAACTGAAACTCTGCTCGTTAAACACAAACTCCCCACCCACCTCTCCCAGCCCCTGGCGACTACCATTCTACTTTCCGAGTCCGTGACTTTGGTTCCTCCAGGGACCTCGTATAAGTGGCACTGTGCAACATTTGTCTTTTTCCAAAGGGTTTACTCCACCGAGCAGAGTGTCCTTAGGGTTCACCCAGGTCCTAGCAGGTGTCAGAATTTCCTCCTTCATCAGGCTGAACAAATGTGCTATCGTACGGCTATCTCACACATGTTTAAACAGTAAAAGACCCTCAGTATCTAGTAATGACACACGAGTTTTTCAGTTTAGAGAGTGTTTTTTTCCACATGTTACTTCATTTGAACCTCCAGCATCGTTTGGAAATATGCATGATCACCCTGTGTCACATGTGAGAAGCCAAGTCTCCGAGAAGCTGAGGGACGGCCCAAGTCGGGGAGCAGGACTCAAACCCCCCAGAGCCCCAGCCTCCTCCTGCCTCCCATGACACCCTGATCTCAAATGCTAAAAGCAGAACTTATCCTTGGTTGAGGCTGATGTTCACTTTTTTATTTCATCCCCCATCTGTATGCATCCGCCAGCTTCTAGGCGGTGCTCAGACAAGATCAGGGTAGTGACAGAGTCTCATTTCAAAAGCAACCAGTTTGAGACAGAGGAAGGGAATAAAACGCACCCCAGTCCCAGTCTCCCCGCTTTGAACCACCAAGTCTGACTCCTTCTGGCCTTTCTATCGGAGATCAGAATGACCGCCTGGGCCACGGGACAGAAGGAAATCTCTCATTTACATATAAAACCAGGTGAAGCTGTCAAAGCTGGAGCAGAGCACACCAGGCCTGGGCCAAAGAGGGCCTGGGAAGTGACAATAGCCTTTGTTGACCAAGCAAAGGTCAAGCCCTCCCCAGGGCCTTTCATCCAGTGTCCCCGCAGGAGGGAATGTATGTGCCCCATCTTAAAGGCAGCCACACAGGCAGGAAGCCATGTGGATGAGTGTGGCTACGAAGGTCCTGTTTTCCTTGCTCATTGGTGGGATTTGGGGGTGATGGGGGGTGGGGTCCGGAGCCGATGGCCAAGAAAGAATTCTTGAAGACATCTTTGGTGCAAAAAGGCGGTTTTATTAAAGCACGGGGACAGGACCCGTGGGCAGGAAGAGCCTCCCTGGGGCTGTGAAGAGTGACTGATGATATACTGTCAGGTTGGGAAGGGGGGTTAGGGATAGGGTAAGTCTTTAAGGTATTTTAGAAACAAGGTTCCCATGACTTTGAGGGGCTCACTGCTATTAAGAAAATGCCATTTATTACCATTTGGTAAAGCCTCAGTCACGAGACCCTTCGGATGTATATCAGGGGGCCATACGCTTGGAGTAGGATTGTCAGCATATATCTTAGGGGAGTTGAGATAAAGGAAATTTCCAAAGGAATTTTTTGTTTATTTATTTGCTTTTGAGAGAGAGAGAGAGAGCGCGCACAAGCAGGAGAGGGGCAGAGACAGGGGGGGACAGAAGATCCGAAGCAGGCTCTGTGCTCACAGCAGAGAACCCGATGGGGGGCTCAAACCCATGAACTGTAAGATCGCAACCCAAGCTGAAGTCAAGCGCTCAGCCGACTGAGCCACCCAGGCGCCCCTCCAAAGGAATTTTTACATGTTAAAGTAGATTTACAGGATCCTGGGCAGGGAAGGGTCAGGACAATGTTAAACCAAGGTTCCCTTTTGCCCCCAGCAAGTGTCATCATTGAGGCAACTGAGCTCCTAGAGGGAGGTCACTCCCAAGTTCAAGAAAGTGGCAATGGGCTGTAGGCAGTAAGGGGATTTACTTCTTCATTTGCCTTAGTTTCCCGTGTCACCAAGACAAGCACTTTAACTCCTTCCCTTTGTTCTTGGGTAGCCAGGAGTGTCAGAGGAATGTCACACAGATCCCACCGGGGAGGGGGGAGGGGAGGGGGCTGTTAGCCTGTACTTTGCCCTCCACTTGCCCCATGTTCCCTCATCACTCTTCACACCGCACCTCTGCCACCCCACTGGAGGAGGTGGGACCGAGAAAGAAAAATGAGGCCATTCTAGAAGTCTAGCTTCGGGGTACGGGCAAAGCTCAGACTCAGGCTCCTTTTACTGCTGCCACCACAGGAGTACCTGGGGACCCCTCCTCAGAGACGAGGCGCTGAATGGCATCCCACCCTGTGCTCTCTCCCAGACCACTTTCAGGTAGGAATGTATTGACAGCCATTCCGAGCACAGTGATGTTACACACTGGATGTAATAAACCAGGGACGTTCCGTTCTGCTCAGTGCCAGGCTCAAGGCTCCACATGGAGGACACCAAGACGAAGGTGACCTGCCTGTGACCTTGAAGGGCAGACCAGAGACGGGGCCTCCCCATCACCACACAGCAGACTGTTCTAGAGGCAGTTGTGTCACGCTGGGGTGGAGTGACAGAGACAGGGAGTGTCAGAGACAGGGAGACGACACGCAAGTCCCAGAAGACTTAACGGAAGATGTCATTTGAGCTGAGTCCTCAGGGTAGAACTCCACCAGGTGAGGCGCGGGGCCGGCACACTCGAGGGAGCGCACTGGGTGCGCATCAATGAGCAGAGTGTCGGCAGGAAAGGGCCAGGTGGTGAGTGACAGGAGACGTTCTGGAAAGCAGGCACGTCCACCAGCTGCGAGACCCTTTAAGAAGACACACCCAGAAGCTGGGACTTTCTCTTGCAGGCAGCGGGGGCCAGGACGTATCTGGAACAGGGGAGAGTCAAGCAACAGGGCAGTACCTGATGGCCAGCCATGGGGGGCTGGGGAGGGAGGTGAAGTTAGGGCAGCAGTTGGGAAGGAACCGGAAGGAACGGGAACACTCCATCAAGCCCCACCTCCTCCACCACTGGGCAGAAAGAGAGAGGGCGGGCTCGGAGATGGGAGGCTGTCACAGAGTGCTTCTTGGGAACAGATGTGTCCCCAGTGGCAGCTTCTGGCCCTCAGCACACCGTGTTGGTTAACAGCCTCAGTGTGCCTGGGCTGAAAGGGCTCTGCGCACTCCAGATGATTGAGGGCTGGCTCTTTGTCGCCCATAAAATACCATCCACGGTGCTCAGTGGGGGCATCGAGAGGCTTTTAAATGAAGCAGAAAGGCCTGGCTGGTGGGGCCCAGCCTCCAGGAGAGCTTCGGGGTCCTTTGAAGGGTGTAGAGCCATTCTCTCCCCCCACCAGCCTGCAGGGGAGACTGAAATGCCATCAGTAGAAACTCAGTCCTCTGACATGAGGTGTCTCCTCAGGCGTGGCCCCTGACAAGATGAGGGAGGACGGAAGGGGAGGACCGGATGGTGGCGGAGGGCTGGGGACGAGGCGGCGGTTGTGTCTCCGTCAGAAATCACGTTGGAGGCCGCTGTCGTGTTGAGCTGCCTTGAGCTGTCGTGAGGTCTCTGGGAGCCTTGGCTTGCAGATTGCTTGGCTCCCCGCATATCACTTATGACAGTGACAAGGACCTCATGACCCTCATTGGCTCTTCTTACCCTCATTTGACAAATGAGGAGGCTGAGGCTGGGAGTTAGCCTCACTAGGAAGTCCCAGGCTCAGGGTCTGAGCTTCTTTCTTCCATCCCAGAGCTGGATGCCCAGGGGTAAGGGGGCCTGGGGTGTGCAGCCAAGGTCTAGATGGGCCCTGGGTGTTAGGGGACAGGGGAGGCACAGAGAGGCTGGTGTGGCAGGACCCCAGCCAAAGGACTTCCCAGGCCGTGGTGACATCTGGGTCAGCTCCCAGGACTCACAAGAGAGAAGGCGTTCAAGCCTTGGGAAGAACTTGAGATGTGGCACCAGGGAGTGAGGCCCAAATGTGCGTCCATCCTCGCAGCTGGGCGGTGAGAGTCTCCCAGGCTCTCTGAGCCTCAGTGGCCTCATCTGTAGAAGGGGGATAATGACCTCACAAGCTGCTGCTTTGGATTACACGAAGTGATGTATATAATACACCTGGCAGAGTTTTAGGATGTATGAAAACACAGGAGGTACTTAAGAAGTGTTAGTTGAATGTGGTAAATCCAACCAAGTCCACTTAACAAAAATAAATAAGTACTACATATTCCTGCTGAACCGTGCCCCAGTATCTCAGGGAGGAGGGGATGGCCACGGGCCAGGGGGACGGCCCTGCACGTCTGTGCAAGTAACTGTGAGGACGGAGTGTGCCCTTGTTTTTCCTGCTTTGCAGCTACTTTTATTAAACATCACAAATTCACCAAATTCTCCTAAATAAATCTATCCCTGCCAGCTCATGCTCTGACCCCATTCCCCAGCAAATGCCCAGCTCAGGCCTGCGGTTCCCGAGGCCACCTTTGCAGTTATGCCTGCCGGACACATAGGCCAATGTCCTCAGCCACCCAGTGGCCCAGGGTGGGGCAGAGACTTAGAGTTTCATAGGGAGCGAACTCCCAGGCCTTCTCCCCAGGCCCCTCCCTTGCTTCCTCTGGACCCCTCCTTCCTCAAGGGTACCTAGCAGTCAAGTTCACAGTGCCCCCCTGCCTCTGCTTGGTAAAGACACCTTTAGAGGAAAGAACAAATCTTCTCTGCAAAGCCACCACCTCCCAGGCCACGTGCAGTCAGGACATGCCCTTGGGGCTCAGGTGCCCAGACCCAGATCCCACCAAGCAGCCTTGACACGGAGTCACCATCCCCATCACCAGCCAGAGCCAGCGTCGGGTTTTGGCACACTCCGGGCCACCCAGTCACAGGGCCAGAACCAGGACCAGCCAAAGACCGGGCGGCAGCTGGCTCCAGCCCCCATGGGTGACCTGAGACAAGATACTGCCTGCACCTGCTCGTCCTGGGGTCTGCTGTGTATCTGGGGCCCTCAGTGTCTCCAGAAACTATCACAGCCTGGGACCAGACAGTCCTGCATTCCAAGTCCCCTCTTCTGCGGCGACCTGTGGTGTCACCTAGACCCCATGCTCCACTCCCTGAGCCCCAGCTTCCTGGTCGGTACAGTGGGCATCCTAACAGTCCCCTGACCCATTCTCTTCAGGGGAGTCAGGGAGATCATCTGTGAGAATGGCCTAGCACCGCCCACGGCCACGGTGGGTTGGCCGCCCATCACAGCAGTGGTCAACTTCCCAGAATTCCTTTCTGACTGCTCCCGTTCACGCAATTATTTCTGCTTCAGTGCTGATCTGTGCGTCCCCCCAACCCAGCCAGACCACCTGGGCTCAGACCCGGGCTGGTTCCTGCCCTCCCTCAGCCCCTGCCCTGAGCCTGCTGTCACTCCCCACCCGCTCCTGGACCCACCTGTGGGGGCTAACCCCTGCCCACACGCACATCCTTCCCCAGCCTCCCCCNGTGCCCCACCCTGGAGTCAGCCTGGGCCCCCAGTCTAGACCAAGATCACCCACCTCTATGTTCAAGGGCAATAACCTGCTCCTTCCTGCCAGAAAGGCACCACACGAGTTTTGTCTGTTGTTATATTCCATTTTTAAGAACTGCTTTTTTAACAGAAACAGAAATAAAAAAAAGAGAAAAGCAAAAGGGTTTACAGTAAGAATCCCTTCCCAGCTTCCCGGCCTCTTCCCCTGAAACCTCTCCACACCCGTGTGAGGTCACACCGCCCGCCTGCCCTTGATCTTCCTTACACAAGCTGTCATTTCACAATGCATCTGGCCGCCCTCTTCACACCGGGCACGTAGACCCTCCTTATCCTCTCTCAAGGAGCCTGGATTCCATTGTGAGAGTGCCCCATGGTGTGCAGTGTTTCAATCCCATTATGATGGAAATTTAGGTTGCTTCCATGCTATAGTAAACATCTTTGTGTGTTTGTGCAAGTAATTCCTTGGAATGAAGTCCTGGAAGTGGAATTGCTGGGTCAAAGTTCATACGGGCTTTCTGCTCCCCTTGGGGTCAGCCCACAGCCTGCTGGGCATTCCCACTCGTCCTGTCTGGCCTATCCATAAGTTCTTCCTGTGAGCTCTGATATAGGCCTCACCACCAAGCCCATCCATATTGTTGTTCTTTAATTTTTTTTTTGAGAGAGAGAGAGAGAGAGCACACATGCACCTGAGCGCAAATGGGGGAGGGGCAGAGGGAGAGAGAGAGTCTTAAGCAGGCTCCATGCTCAGCACTCCATCCCGTGTCTCTGGGATCATGACCTGAGCCCAGATCAAGAGTCAAATGCTCAACCAACTGAGCCACCCAGATGCCCCAAACCCACCCATATTTTGATGGTGGTCCATTCACTCATTCATTCATGATCTCCTCCCATTTGGACCTTGTATTGGTGCTAGGGACCCACAGAAGGCCTAGTCCAGCCCTTGGAAGCTTGTGGCCTTGGGTTAAATCTTCCTCTTCTGTGAAATCCCCAGGACACACACACACACACACACAGGCCTCTGCCCCTTGTCAGCTCCCACAGCAGACGATGAACTGTCTGCACATCTCTTTGTCTCTCCTGAGATGCACATTCACACCTTCCAAAGAGATCTTGTTCTGTCCCCGGTGGTAAAAGGAGTCCTCCCCGGCTCCCAGAAGACCACGCCCTGTCCACCCCAATCAGACCAGGGCCAATGGGACTCCCATCCTGGGAATCTGGAGACAGATGTCAGGCAGATGCCTCTGGTTCTGGGGGTGTGGAGGTACAGCTGTGAATCAGAGCTACCCACAAGGCTACGTCATGTGAAAGTGGGCATGGAACTGGCATGCCGAGAGGGGCAGAGGGCCCACACCCCAGGGAGAGGCCAGGAGTGATGCCCCCCGGCTTTGCAGTCAAGTCCCCGGAATAGCTCCCTCATCCTGACAACAAACTCATTTTATTTAAACTGAGGTCAAGAGAGGTTTGCTCCTTCTGATCCAACACACTGGCAATGATGCTTCCCTCATCAGCTGTGGGCTCCCGGGCCGGGACCCAGCTGTCCCCTTCTGCTCACCCAGCAAATGCTGACTGATGCCCTTACAGGGACATCGCCCAGGCCCGGTGAGGGAGCACTAAACCCACTCTCCCTTGACAATCAGGGCACTAAGGCCAAGAGGGTCCATCACTTGCCAAGAGATGACAGGTTCAGGCTTCATGTTGGGTCCTGACTGAGTCCACGTGGAGGCTTCCAACACCGATGTTACTGACTCAAAGCCCATTTCCCTCCATTTGTATCAAGCTACACCGAAGCCCCAGTCCAACCCCCTGGGCGAGTGTGTGCCCTGGATCCCTCTGTGTCTTGGCAGCGGGGGGGTTTGGGGTTGCACCAGCAGCATTTCTGAAAAGCAGAAGGAGCCCAAGGAAGGACCGGGCTGCACACGCCGCGTCGCTCTGGGCACCCCCAGGGCTGCTGGGCTGGCAGCGCCTGACTCCTGAGATAACCTCTGCGGCTGCACCGCCCACCATTCTCTGCCAGGAGCTTGAGGCCACAGGGTAATGACTAAGAGACGATAGACCAGCCTCGCTCGGGAATGCGTGTGGTTTATTACCCTTCTGGAGCTCTGCAACGTGGGAACAGGGAACAGTGCGTCTTAAGGGACACGTTGTGGCTGAGGCTTATATCAGTCGGAAAATAAAAAAGTTTTCTCCCAACGGGGTATTTCGCAGCCCCGTCCGCCTCCATCACCATGACAAGTGGAAGGAAAGGAGACTTCCATTCAAGGCACGTATGTGACCCCTGTGTCCAGGAACTCCATCCGGGTCCTTGTCTTCACCCTTCATGGGCTCTGAGGCTCTGGGTCCAGATGGACCCGCATCCTGGTGCCCCTGGGTCCTCTCCCAGGCCCCCTGATAAGAACCTGGGACTAAAACCGAGATGATGTGACTCTCAGGTGGGCTCACTGGGGTACGGCGACTCTAGGAGCCGAGTGGTCCTCTCCTCAGTGGGTAAGAAGATGCCTCTGAGAGCAGCCACAACCAAGTGGGATCTGGGAGGAAGGGTTGCTAATTAAGGTGGGCTTCAGACTCCTTTCCTTGGAACAGAGAGCCCAGCGCTGCCCCTCCTTCCCTCGGGGCAGCTGGTCTCCGAGGAGGGAAGCCGCAGAGCACTCCCTGGAGCCTTCCAGACCGTCTGCCTTCCCCCGGGGCCCACGCTGGTGCAGGCCAGACCTCTCACGCTGGTTTGGAGGCTCCATCAGATGGAAGTCAGTATTCGTTCTGTGGCAGGGGCCCCCAGAGTGACAGAGCCAGGGAGCCTCGTGGGCTGGTATTTGGGTACAGCTTGCTTCCTGGGGAGATGGGACACTGGGGACAGATCGAAAACAAGCAATGACAACACACAGTGTGCTAAGAGCAGCTAGCGTTCTGCAGTTTCAGGAGGGCTTCCTGGAGAAGGAAATGCTACAGACACTTGTGAAGCCAGGAGGCACTCATCCAGCAAAACCCAGGGAGTTGGGGAGGGGAGGGTATCCAGGCCGAGGGACCAACATAGGCAAAAGTGGAAGGGAGGAGCACCATGAGGGTATGGGGTGCTGCAGCTAGCGTGCATTTTCAAGATGGGGAGCTGAGAGAAGGCTGGAAGAGTGGGCAGAGGGCGGCCGATGTCAGGGAAGGACACCTAAGACATTCAGGAGACAGGAAGCCAGGTCCTCAGGGCTCAAAGCTCAGTTCCCGTTGGCTCAGGTCCTGAGCACAGAGAAGTGGAGGCCTGGGCAGGTCCCAGAACAGAGGTGAGCTTCAGCCTGCAGGTGGAATAGTAATGAAGCCAAGGTCAGGAGGCCTGGGGCAGGGCAGGCAGGCAATAGGGCAGGCCATCACACTCAGAGAGCCCGGCAGAGGGAGCGGCCCCCACAGCTATTAACCTTGGTCACCGACTGAAGAGCCTGTCGAACTTTCTCTAATGATGGCTCCAGGCCGTCCCCAGAGGCCTTGCTTCTGGAAGGTAGGGTGCTGCTAGTCAGCTCCAGGTAACAGAGATTCTATTAACATAGAGCCTCAGTCCTCAGAATCTACTTTCAGGTTCTAAAGACAGAAGATAAATGGCCCTTATCATTTTTATGTAGCTGGTGTCACTGGCAAAGCCACGCTGAGCTGCCTTTGAACTGTTTATTAGGCGCTTCAAGACACTTCTCCAGGAGGAAGACGCATCTGGGCTGAGAAATGACTCCTTATTCAACATGGTCCGACTCCACGGGATCCAGGGGGAGATGCTCTCAGCTCCGATTAAAAACGCAGGGCACCTGGGTGCCTGGGCCCGGCTGGGGTGGTGGCGTCCATGCCCTGCCTGCAGGGAGGAGGTGTCCGGGCCGCAGTCACCTGCTCATCAGGCAGCCGACCTTGTTCCACAACAGGGCCAGGAGAGGAAGGGGCGTCTGCCGAGAGCAGTGAGCCCAACACTGGCTGGGTGAGGCTAATCGGGGATCTTAAAGCCACCTCACAATGGACAGAGCCTGGTGTATTTGGGGACCCCTGTGAAGGTCAGGACAGAAGTTGCGAGCTATTTCCTAGTTCCGGCCAACTTAATCAGGACACAAGCCATTCTTTTCATTATAGACCTAGGTCCTGGACCATCTTTCAAGCTAATGAGAAATCTCGTTTGGACGTGTCAGGCTGTCCCGCCTCCCATTTTTTATTACTTTCCCCCAGAGCCTTGTCTGAATACAAATCTACTGGGCACGGGGGCTGCATAGCTTGCCCTATCCCCTATGCAGCCGGGGGCTTTAACCCCAGATCCACTCAGGACTCTGGGGAGCCGGGGGCTGAGAACGGCTGCTGCTCCCGTGGGGGACCCGCTCTGGGGGAAGACTTGACACTTGCAGTTCTTTCTTTCTTACTTCCTGTTCCTTGAACGCAAATTTTCACGGGTGAATAAAAATCCCACAAATGAATGGTTCGCGTTCCAAAAGCTGCTCTCAGCCAGCAAGAAAGTTGCAAAGACAATAGCAAGGTTGTTCTGAAGCAGACGGGCCAGGAAGGGGAGGGGAGGGCAGCGAGGGGAGGGGCCTGAAGGTGGGCAGGACATCCCAGACCCCTGTCCAGGAGGCCAGATCAGACTGGCCGGGGAGACAGCGGTCAAAGCGGGCTGTGCCAGCGGCCCATAAAGTCTTTCCCCGGAGAGCCGCTTTTGCGTGAGGACAGCCCAGTGGCCTCAGTAGGACCCAAGGAAACAGTCCCTGCTGGTCCTTGGAAGGCAGGGGGCGTATAGGAGCACCTACTAAGGACTAACGTGGACCACGTGCTTTACATAACTTTAGCTCCCTGAACCCTCGGCCTTCTTGAGGCAAATGGAGAGAACCAGTCCCTGCCTCTCGGGGCTTCACAAGGACCAAGTGAAACAGCAAAGGCTCAGGAGGCCACGCTGGAAGCTGGAAGGTGGGAGGGGGGCTCTGCAGCCCGTGGTCCCCAAGCCCCCGCACCTCCTCCCTGGCACCCCCTAACCAGCACAGGCTGTGCCCGCTCCGGCTGGGCACTGAGTCAGAGCCTGAGTCATGGGCTGCTTCCTCCAGCGAGGAAGCTCTCCTTGGCACACGCAGTCCAGTTACTCAGCAAGTGACCCTGCGTGGGGACAGCATCTGCCACCCAGGGATCTGAGTGGCTGGGAAGCCTGGGGATTCGTTTAGGGAAGCTGCTTACCCAGCAGAGCTGTGAGTTCCAAGGGGCGGCATGCTTCCCAGGCCCTGGGGCCCAACCCCGAGATCGGGAAGTGCTTTCAGGAATGGGGTGGGTGAGGGGCGCCTGGCTGGCTTAGTCGGTTGAGCGTCTGACTTTCGCTTAGGTCATGATCTCGCGGTTCGTGGGTTCGAGCCCCGCGTCGGGCTCTGTCCTGACTGCCAGCTCAGAGCCTGGAGCCTGTTTCAGAGTCTGTGTCTCCCTCTCTCTCTGACCCTCCCCTGCTCACGCTGTCTCTCTCTATCCTAGAAATAAAATAAAAAAATAAAAAATAAAAAATAAAAATAAAAAAGGAATGGGGTGGGTGAGATCTGCCTTCCCAGTGTGTACCCCCGCCCCCGCCCTGCCCCCGCAAGTCAGTCTCCTAAACTGCCAGGGACCCTAAACAGCTGGGCTCTGGAATCAACCTGCTTGCTGGGCAGGTTGTTGGATGCCCGCCCTGCTGTGCACCTGCTTCCCCCCGCACCCCCCGCCGCCCCCCTGGACTTCAGGAGAACACACCGCTGCCCTCAGGGGACAGTGAGGCCGGAGCTGCACTGCGGCTCACCTCCAGCTGACCGGTGTCGCTCTCTGCCCACCCCGCCGGCTGCTGCTGGCCCCGGCAGCCCACTGATGCCCCAGCCTGAACCCTCCCTGCTCCGATGGGGATGAGGTGGCCCAGAGAGAGCAGGGCAATCGCACTGCCAAGTATGACTTCAGAGAAACGGTCTCGGGCTGAATCCGATTAGCCTCCCCAGGGCCTAGTGCGTCTCCCACGTGTGCCTCCCACAGCCGGGCCAGTCAGTTCCCTGCATCCAAGAAAGCGGGCCCGGCGCTTCCTGCCAGAGCTGGCTTCCAGCCTCAAACAGATTTCACAGCCAAGGTATCTTTCCTGATACTCAACTGCTTCAACCCATCACTCCTCACTCCTGCCGTGCACTGCACGCTCCTCCCCCACGGTTGTGCCCTTCAGAGGTTGGCAAAGGAACTTATTTCTCAGCTAAGGGACAAGCCATCCGTCTTCTTAATCTGGCCTCATAAATCAGCCACGTGGACACCCCCGGGCTTCCTGCTGCCCCCCAACCCCTGAATCCCCTGGGCACTTCTCAGCGCAGCACCAGAAACTCCAGCCCCTCGCGGGGGCGGGGTGGGAGGTGCGTCGTGCTCCCCCAATGTGCCCAGCATGGTCCTCTCTCCCCCTTGGTGGGCGAGGGGCTCGCAGCTGCTTGGGCAGGAGTCCAGCCAGCAGGCAGCTGCGCCTGTCACCAGGGCCTTCTCCTGGAACGGGGACATCTTAAGCTTGTTGGGATCAATTGCCCGTGGCGTTCCACTTAATCCCCCTGCCAAGCATCTGACAGCTTTAGTGGAAAGGAGGAGCGGGAGCAAGAAGGACTATCTCAAGACCCTCAACCAACCCCCCAGGGACATGGCCTTCAGTGTAGACAGTGGAGCAGGGTGCACCGCGGGTCTGAGGAGGGGGAGGGGGAGTTAGAAGCATCCCAGGGCCAAAGATCCCATATTTAGAAAACAGCACCTGGGCTGTAGGCCTTGGGGAGCCTGCTAATCCCACTCAAGGGGCAGCAGAGCCACCTAAAATCCAGGGCCAGGCCTGGCACGCAGCCTGCGCTCAGGAAGGCGTCCTAAGAGGTGCAGGAGATGTGGTGAAAAGAAAAGTATGTGTGTGTAAGGTGTGTGTATGTCAGTGATTTTTCGGTGGAGGGACTTTTTTAAGATTCATAAAGCCAGTTAAGTACTCAACTAAAATTGGTTTAGTATCTGCTCTGTTAGGAGCAGGTACGTATGAAAACACAGTCCTTGCTTGATGAAACACATATGCCGGAAGGCTTCCTGGAGGAGGAGGGATTGTTAACCCTGCCACAGACTGGAGAGACTTGGGGACCTTTAGGCTAGAGCAGAGGTCCTCAGACTTTGGTCTGGGACAAGCAGCGCCTGGGAACTTGTTGGAAATGCAGGTTCTCAGGCTGCGTCAGCCACTCTGGGGTCGGGCCTGTCCCCTCCGACCGCCCCCAACGGTTATAAGTCCTCCAGGTGATTCGGTGAGAACCACCGGGCTGGGGTACAGGAGACCACACCGAGGGAGCCAGTGTCATAGAATTCTCCCCCCTTGGCCAAGAGTTTGGGGCCTGGGAGCACTCCGGGCTCTTGTCCAGGTGCCCTATCGCCCCGACAGAGTGCATCTGGGGAGCAGACAGACAAGAAACGTTTGTGAAAGGATGAACTATTTGGTATTTCTTCAAAGAGCATCCAAAGAATCATTGTGGCAAGTACCAGGATCTTGTGGACATTGTTCCCGTTTTATCCTCCAGGCTGGACATTACCAGAATGGCTCTATAAAGTCGCTCCCACTTTGGCCACCCCACTCCCCCTTCTTGCCTCTGGGACCCCTCTGTTCCTCCAGGCATCACTGTGCTTTAGAAGGGGTTCTCATGAGGGGCTGTGAGAGCTGTACTCACTTGCCTTTGTCTGACGGTGTCTTCCTGTCGTTCTTGAAAGATATATTTACTTGATCCAAATCTAGGATCTGCTCGGTTTGTGTTCATATTTGGCGACAGGACTTTCCAGGACTAGTCTCTGTGCTGTCAGGTGCTTGCCATTCAGGGGTGGCTTTGTCTCTTCCCTCCGGCTTCTCATCAAGTGTTGCCCCGCGTCCTCATGATGGGTCCAAGTGTGGAATTTTCTCTGTCCCTTGCTTGGGATTTATTATGCTTCCCGGGCTGAAATTCACATCTTTTATCAAATTCTAGGAGATTCTCAGCCATTACCTCTTTGAAAAATGACTCTCATCCATTCTCTTCTCCTTCCAGAACTCCAAATAGATGGGCTCCATTTCTTTCTGCCCTAACCCTCCCACCTCCTGGCCTCTGTTCTGTATTTTCTGTGTCATTTTCATCTGTCCTGTTTTACGCATCCTGGACATTGCTTCTGCCCCATCTTGTCGTCCCTAATTTTTCCTCCTCAACTGGGTCTATTTGCCTCTGTGGATGCTGCTACTCCATCCATCCATCCATCCATCCATCCATCCATCGAGTTTCATGTCTCCATGATGCCATTTTTTCATTTCCAGAAGTTCTACTTGGCTCTTTCTCATCTCTCTCTGATAACTTTTATAGTCTTTCCCCACTCCCCACCTTGTCCATGTTCTCAATCCTTCTTTCTTTAAACATTTTTAACTTGCTTATTTTTATTCTGTTCTGATCAAACATCTGAAATCTTTTGATCTAGTTTTGCATGCGTGGTTTCTGCTGACTGTGACTCACCGTGGATTGTCTGCTCCTGTGTTTTGCGATTTGAGACCATGAGCCTGATACTGTGCTTCGGGGACCCAGAAGAAGGGGGTTATGCTCCAGCCATGTGCCCCGGTGCTGCCAACCCAACACCACTTTATGTTCATTAATTGGCTTGGGGTTTTCTGGACCTCTCAGTTTACAAATTTGGGCCCCAATCCCCAGCAATGGTCAATCTAAGTTGACACATTCTCAGGAAGGAATGTCTAAAATCTCGTACGTTGCAGACGCGGGAACAAATGAGTGTCCTTGTTGTCGGTCTTGGCTGGTATTTTGGTCTTTAAAGGTTTGCCATACGCTCAGCGTACCACTTTGAAGCTTCCAGCTTGAGGGGAAGGGCTCCCTTCCGACTCCCAATCTTCCGTGAGCTCATGATTAAAATGCCTTCGCTCCCCTGTGCTGCGGTTAAAACCCAAGTTCCGAGGCTCCTGTTATGGGCAGATGCTTTGGGATCCCCCAAAGGTCAGCATGTGCTTCTGTTTCCGGTTCAGCTCCCTCGTCATTTCCGGTTCTCGGGAACTTCCCTTCCTTCCTTCCTTGCAAACTGAGCTGGGCACTGAATAAAGTTTGTGGTGACTGATCCTGCGTTTTCAGCTTATCTGTAGGAGGAGAGTGCCCTGTTCCCCCAGCCGCTCACCCCCAGAGCATCTGACTGTGGCAGAACCAGTCACCGCACCATTTCTTCTTCCTTTGGGGCTCGCAGCTAGACCATCTCCCCACCCTCCACCTGCCTCCACCCCCGCCTCCTTGCAGCTAAGAGTGCTCGCGTGACTGGGTTCTGCCCAATACGATGGTTTCAGGTCAGGCGCATGAAAATCTCCCACACAATCCTGAGGGCGAGGACCCCAGAGCCGCAC
This sequence comes from Crocuta crocuta, assembly GCF_008692635.1. Taxonomy (NCBI): domain Eukaryota; kingdom Metazoa; phylum Chordata; class Mammalia; order Carnivora; family Hyaenidae; genus Crocuta; species Crocuta crocuta. Next base: position 549,998 of record NW_027529175.1, on the reverse strand, counting down.
CCTGGATGCGCCTGCCTCCCTGGTCCCTGCTGGAAGACCTGTCTACCGCTGCAGGCACTATAGGAGCAGGGACTTCGGGCTCACCTGCCGCAATCGTTAGTGTTAGTTCCCTAGCACACCTAGCGCCAGAATTAAAGTCCCGCTTATAACTGTTCTGCAGTTCACCATCATATGCACATACGCTTTGGCGCAGGGCATAGGGACTTGAAGCGTTTTAATCTGGCCTGGCTCTCCGGAGGTAGGACCGCCCATCACAGAGGCTGAGGGGCTCGCTGGCATTGCAGAGGGGATAAGGCCTCAGAAAGCTCTTCCTTCCCTTCCCTGCCTTGTCAGGACTTGGACCCAAGCACTGTGCTGGCTGCCGCAGTCCCCGGACCACTTAGATGCGGCCCAGCTCTCCAGGAAGTCCTAGGTGTCAAGGGCATAGACGCAGACACAGGTGACCCCAGGACAAGGAGGTGACAGCTATGGTGGAGGGCAGGGGCTGGGCTGTACCAGCTGCACCAACCAGCACGCTGGGGACAGAGAACAAGGCCCTCCCTCCTCCCGCTCTGGGTGCACTGAGTGGGACTCTAGGACCCCCCAGCCCACCTGGCAGCGAGGGGTCCCAGCAGGCAGCACTCTGAGGCCTGCCCCATGCTGGAAAACCTCGGCTCCACAGAGGGCAACTTGCTTGGCAACTGCCGGCATGCATGGGCCGCCCACTGTGCACACATGTGCTCAAGAGGCCACGAGCCTGTAATCGCTGCCGAGTCTTCTCCCAGGAACGAGGACTGGCAGCTGGCGACATTCCCAGGTCAGGGTCTATGGCGACCCGGCAAGGGCAGAGGCCCGCCACCTGGACCCCTTCCCTTGATGGCTGATGGGTCACAGCCCGCAGGGACAAGGAATGATGCCTGCTGGGAACTGACGGGTGCACTCTCCTCTCTCACAGGCTGCCCGGCCTCCTCGACCAGACCACAGCCTTGAGAGCTTCTCGGTCCCCAAAGTCTGACAGTCTGACGGTCGGTCTCTCAGGGGACTTAGATTCATACATGACGCCAACTCCGAGCGTCCCAGAGGAGGACAGAAGGAAAGTCACAGGAGTCAGAGACAGGTGTGGCTGATGCCATGGACAGGTGCAGGGAAAGTGCCGTGCCAGCTGGGCACACTTGCACACTTGTGGGCATTCGCACACTTGCGACAGAAGGGAGTCGGGGGAGAGGCTGCTCAGGCAGGGAGGAGAGCACAAAGAAGCCAGAGGCTGAGAATTCTGCACTATGAGGGGTGCCTGGCAGCTTAGTTAAGCGTCTGACTTCTGCTCAGGTCATGATCTCAAGGTTTGTGGGTTCAAGCCCGCGTCAGGCTGTGCTGACAGCTCAGAGCCTGGAGCCTGCTTCAGAGTCTATGTCTCCCTCTCTCTCTGCCCCTCCTCCACCTCCCTGCCCCTCCTCAGCTCTCATGCCCTCTCGCTCTCTCTCGCTCTCTCTCAAAAATAAATAAACATTAAGAAAAAGAGAATTCTGCACTTTGTTCTACTTTGTTCTGGAACGTTGTGCCCACCTCCACATCCCTCCTGGGCCTGACTCCCACCCACCTGCCATTAAATATCTGCGCAGACCCCACACCCATGGGAACCGCAGGAATGGAAGGTGGCGGGAGGCAGAGGCAGCCTCCCTGACTTCTGTCCAGGAAGAGCCAGCTGAGAGGAGCAGCGCGGACAGGTCTTGCATACCTGCACTCACACCACAAATCCACCACAGGAGAGGGATAGTTAGTGGATTGTGCCTGATCGGCACTCACTCCATGGCTACCCACCTGGGAGGTGAGGTTTTGGGGAAACAGAGTCTAAACATGGGTTTAAAAACCCATCATCTCCTACTCCCCTCCTGTTCTGCCCCACCATCCCCAGGACGTGAATCCCAGACGGAGGAGGAGACTTGTGCTGCGGGCTGGAATCATGGACCAGCTCCATCCATTGCTGCAGAGGGAGGCCCCTGGGGAACCACATCGGCCCACAGAGTCCTTGCCACAACTCGATGTCCCACAGCCTGGACCAGCGCCCTGACCTCCATGCGGACTTACCTTTGGTCACCGCACTGCCCTCCAGAGAAAAATTGCTCCTCCTCCGGTGACCAAGGTTTGGCGTAGAGCCTCTGGGTTTTGGGGATTAAAGAGCAGTGGGAAATCTGTGAACACTGGCTAGTCCATTAATTAGCTGTTAAGAATACAGTAAAACCTTGGATTGTGAGTAACTTGTTCTTCGAGGGCTCTGCAAGATGAGCAAACGTTTCTAATAAAATTTAACTTGAGAAACGAGCGACGTCTTGCAATACGAGTCTTATGTGACAACGAACGTCACATGGTCACAACTGAGCCAATGGTTCTTGAAATTCGCTGTGATATACAAATGCTTTGGATTACAAGCATGTTTCTGGAATGAGTTATGCTTGCAAACCAAAGTTTTAACTGTACTTACAAGCCCAGAGACACTGAGAAGGATCGTCTATTTTCTTTTTTTTTTTTTAATTTTTTTAATGTTTATTTTCGAAGAAAAGAGAGAGTGGGAGTGGAGGAGGGGCAGAAGAGAAAGAAATCAGAATCTGAAGTAGGCTCCAGGCTCTGAGCGGTCAGCACAGAGCCTGACGCGGGGCTTAAACCCCCAAGCTATGAGATCATGACCTGAGCTGAAGTCAGATGCTTAACTGACTGACATACCCAGGCACCCCAAGGATCATTTATTTTTCACTTACATTCTCCTTAGGGCCCATGGAGCCTGCCAGAAAGAACACAGCCCCTAGAGTTGGCTGGTCAGGTAGCTTTGCCTCTCTGAGCCTCCATGTCCCTGACCACAGAAGCGGGGACAATAACACCCACTTCTCCAGGTTGACATGATGGTGATGGGCCGAGAAGCCCCAGATGCACTGGTTGTGCTCGGCCAGCACCCAGTCCCTGGGGCCAGCCCCTGTGCAAAAGCATATTTGTGGGTGCTGGTGCACTCAGAGAAGTTCTTCCTGTGCCCCATTGATACTTTCAGGAGCAGGGCCAAAAGGCTTTCCTCTCAGGCCAGGGCTGCCGATGGACTGACCAGCCTTCTCCCTTGTGAAAGAAAGGTTGGAGGCGAGGCCCCATGAAGCCCAGTGGGTCATGAGGCATCTTCACCTCTCCACGTGGGACAGACCACGTGGGACTGAGGCACCCAGGAGCCCTGGGCAGGCGCCCGAGCCACTGACCCGGAATTAAAGAGTCCAGCCTCTCAGGGACAGCAGGCTGAGCCGAACACTGTTTCCTAGCCTCGGTGGCAACACCTATCTGGTGGGGATAGTAGGGGCACAGAGGTGAAGTCCACGTGCCCAGGTGTCCACAAGCTTCTCTCGGCTACCGCCCGGAGCCTGCAGGGATAGAACCTCAAAAGACGTAGCCACAGTTAGCAGATTTCACCCACAAGGCAGTTTGCATCTCCACTTCAGAGACTGGGAAGCTGAGGCACAGAGAAGAATGACCAACCCCACACACACCACCCTGGCCCAGGCTGACACGGTTCAACCCTTCTGAGCACTCAGACCTGGGGAAATCCCAGCTCTCCTGCTTGTTCACTGCACGACCTTGAGGGAGTGACTCCCCCATGCCTCAGTTTCCTCATCCGTAAATTCAGGCTCATCATGCTTTCTTGTGCACTGGCTGTAAGAATGAAATGAGATCATGCACATGAAAAAGGCTCACAGATGCCTAGCACAGAACAAACCTCGATTAGAATTACTATCCATGCCACAATGCTATTATTCTAATTTTCTCCCATTAAGCATTCCATATTTGCTAAGCAAGTGATTGTTTCCAACATTTTGCTATGAAGATTTCAAACACACAGCAAAGGTGAAGGAATTTTTAGTGAACACCCATATACTATACTGGTAGAATTCTACCATTTACATTTAATCATACTTGCTTTATCAATATCCATCCATCAGCCCATCGTATTTTTTTAATTTTTTTTTAATGTTTCATTTATTTCTAGGAGAGAGAGACAGCGTGAGCAGGGGAGGGTCAGAGAGAGAGGGAGTCACAGACTCTGAAACAGGCTCCAGGCTCTGAGCTGGCAGTCAGCACAGAGCCCGACGCGGGGCTCGAACCCACGAACCGCAAGATCATGACCCAAGCGAAAGTTGGACGCTTAACCGACTAAGCCACCCAGGTGCCCTTCATCGCATTTTTTGATGCATTTCAAAGTAAACTGAATACATTGGTCCAGTTCCCGCTAAATACATTGGCAGTTACTGTTTTGGACGTGAAATTTACATACACTGAAATGCACAGATCTTGAAAGTCATTTGCTGAATTTTGATAAAGGCGTATACCCACATAGCACAAATGCCCCTGTCAGAACAGAGGACCTTGCCGTCATCCCGAAGGGTTGTCAGTCCTGCCTCTCCTCCCAGGAGGCAACCACTGTTCTGACTTCTTTCCGATGAGAGCAATTTGCCTGGAGTAGAATTTCACATAATAGAAGACATGATTTCGTGATGCAGTGCAGTATGTACTTGTATCGGCTGCCGATGGCTACATAACAAATTACTGCAATGTTCAGCAGCTTAAAACAACACATTTATGATTTCGCAGTTTCTGAAGGCTTCACTCGGTCCTCCGGTCCCCATGGCTGCAACTGACTTGTTGGCTCATTTCCGGGCTCTACTGAGGGAGACTTGCTTCTGAGCTCACCCAGGGGGGTGTTGGCAGGATCACTTCCTGGGGGGTTGTCAAATGGGGGGAGGGGGGCCTCTTCCCCCCCCACCCCCACCTCCGGATGTTGGCTGGAGGGAGGCACCTTTCAATTCCTTGTCAGGTGGCCTCCCCATAGGGCGGCTCCCCGCACAGCAGCCAGTTCTCATCAGAGGAAGTGAGTGAGGTGGGGGAGGGACGACCTGCAAGGCGGAAGCCAGAGCTCTTTGGGGCCGACTTCCTGGGGGCGCCTGGCTGGCTCAGTCGGTTAAGCGTCTGACTCTTGATTTCAGCTCAGGTTCAAGATCTTGGGGTTCGTGAGATCGAGGCTTGCGCCGGGCTCCACGCTGATTGTGGAGACTGCTTGGGATTCTCTCTCTCCTTCTCCCTCTCTCTCTCTGCCCCTCCCCATCCCAAAATAAATAGATAAATAAACATTAAAAAGAAATGAAGTGACTTCCCTGGAGTGACCCCTGACATCTGGCTGAAATAGCTCAGATGGGAGAGCATTAGGCTGAAGAAGTGACCTCGTGTTACATTTGCTATTCACTAGAAAGAAGTCACTAGGTCCAGCCCACAACAAGGAGGGGACCTGGGGACTGGGAGGCAGGATCGTTGTGAAGCACCTGGGAAGCTGCCTATGGCCCTCTCAGGTGGGACATGCCCGTCACCAGCCAGATCGGCCTTCCTTGTTCTCCAGATGCTCATCTGACTCTGGGAGCTGATCATGGTGCCAGACCCTGGTCTGTGTCCCCCAGCATCGCCTCCTGGGTAGGAAGATGCTCCTCCCTACCCAAAGCTGACCAGGGCCCTGGGGTCCTGACCTTGGCCTCCACCATCCTCCCAGGAAGAAGTGCTTGGGGGAAACACCGCAATCAGGATGCCCTGGGTGGGGGGTGAGTAGCTTACCGGGTTCTACGTTTAGCTGGCAGGTCCTGATGGTTCTGTGTGATCAGAAGACTGCTCTTACTTTCAACACCTGCACAGCTGGCTATCCCCTCATTTGCCCAGGAAGGGTGACCCTGGGCCATGGTCACGCACTGGGCTGATGGCAGGAAGGAACTTTTACCTTCGTAGGAGACACAGGAGACAAGAGTGCGGGCAAAACACAAACTCACCATGCGAGGACAGAGAGCACAGACCCAGGCCCAGGATGTGACTCGTCCCTGGTCTGCCTGGAGACGAGCACAGCCTCACTCCCCGGGGCCATGAGCCCGGACTGGGGGCTGGGTCCCTGTGTGCTTGCTTTCATTGTAAACCTGAGGGAAATGGCCAGGGAAAGCAGCAGAGAACCAGAGATGGAGGAAGAGACAGAGAGACACAGACGAAGAGAGACAGAGAGGGAGGAGCGAATGTCAGAGAAGACTGAACGAGACCAGGGCAGGAAGAGATCGAAATGAAGCAGACAGAGAACATCAGCTCCAGCACCGGGGAGACCTCCCTCCAGCACCGGGGGAGACGTCCTCCAGGACCCGGCATCTGCTTTCAGGAAAGCTCAAAGCCACATCCCCCAGGTGCTTACATCTTGGCTTGAAGATAGGGCATCCCCAAAGCTGCCAGCCTGACTCTGCCCGGCGCCAGGCCACAGAAGCGGGCTCAGGGTCCCCGGGCAGCTGTGCAGGGGGAGATCAGACCCAACCCCAGGGAAGAGGGCACAGCCCAGCAGGCACTGCCACCCACCTCGGGATGGATGTGTCAGTACAACAGCTGTGGAGAGAGGTGTCTCGCCCGGGAGCTCAGAGGCATGAAATACAACCTCTCTGTTCTCCAAGAATCAACGCAGTCATTTCTGGGGCTTCCCCCCAAGCCCCCCAGGGCTTGCCTCAGGTGGGTCCTCTGCCCCTTGAGCCTGTGGGCCCTGGAGGCTCAAGGCTTGTAGATGGTGGTTCTTGGCCAGGGGGGTGCTCCCCACGGCCCCTCCTCTCTGGGTGAGACCATAGCCCCAGTCCCCACCCGAGTGGAGCTCAGGCCCCATCGCTGGAGGGACCAGGCACGCCTCACCCTTCCCCTCTCTCTTCCTCCTTCCCTGAAAACTCACCAACCTCCGCTTTGGGCTTCTGGAAATAAAACCAGTAAGTCTTGAGCACCATCAGGGAAAGCCACACATCTCCCCTGAGGCAAGGAGCCTGCCAAAAAGGGAGGGAGGGGAATGGAAAGGGAGGAAGGGGGCAAAAAAAAAAAGGAAAGACAAACATCGATGAGCTTTCCAAGTATCAGCCAGGCTTTACCTCTGAGTGAGGAGCTACGTGTGGCATAAAATGGTGCAGCTGCTGCGGAAAATAGAGGGGCAGCTCCTCAAATCCATGAGCTTGCAATTAGCATCAGCAATTCCACCCCAGCGATGCACCCAAAACTCCGAAGGCAGGGACCTGCCCAGACATTCGCACACCCATGTGCAGCCTAACTCCCTGCAGCCCAAGGCGGAAACCACCCCGGGGTCCCTCAAGAAACAAAACGTAGTCCAACCACACAGCAGAGTATCATTCCGCTGTAAAACAGAGGGAAATTCTGACACACTGCGGATGTGGATGAACCTTGTGGACATTGTTCAGTCAAGTAAGTCAGTCACAAAATGACAAACCCCAGGGACGCCCAGGTGGCTCAGTCAGTTGAACACCTGACTCCGGCTCAGGTCATGATCTCGCAGTTCGTGACTTCGAGCCCCACATCGGGTTCTGTGCTGACAGCTCAGAGCCTGGAGCCTGCTTCAGATCCTCAGTCTCCCTCTCCGCCCTTACCCTACTTGTACTTTCTCTCTCTCTCTTAAAAATAATCATTAAAAAAATTTTTTTAAGACGAACCCCATATGATTTCATTTACATGAGGTCCCTGGAGGCGTCAAGTTCATGCAGACAGAAAGCAGGATGGAGGAGGGGAGGGGGGAGTTGCTGTTTCATGGGGGCAATTTCAGTTTGGGAAAACGAACAGTTTTGGAGATGGATGATGGTGATAGTCACACAACATCGTGAGTGGTAATGCCACTTACGTGGAAACTGAAAAATGGTTACAATGGTGAATTTTATATGTATGCTACCACGATGCAAAAATATACATGGCTAATTAAAAAAAAACAACAGTGAGTTGCTGAGTGGGAATAGCAGAGTGTGGGGACAGCCTGGAGTCATAGGAGGTTTTCCAAGGTGGCAGCGCCCACGTAGAGGCTGTGGTTGGCTGAGGATCGAGAAGCCTGGTGAAGGAGGCAGCAGTGGGAGGTCCTAATGGGACGCCGAGCTGGTGGTGGGTGAAGACCTGAGCACCCAGGGGCTTTGCACAGGTGGGGCAGGCAGAGACGGGATCAGAGGGTGTCCCAGCTCAGGGTCAGAAGGGACATAGGGTCAAAACTGGCAGAGAGGTGTGCCTGGGGGGCTCAGTAAGTTAAGCAGTTGCTCTTGATCTTGGCTCAGGTCATGATTGCACCATTTGTGAGATTGAGCCCCACATCAGGCTCTGTGCTCACAGCGTGGAGCCTGCTTGGGATTCTCTCTCTCTCTCTCTCTCTCTCTCTCTTTCTCTCTCTCTCCCTCTCTGCCCCTCCCTGCTCTCTCTCCCTCAAAATAAAGAAATGAACATTTAAAAATAAAAAAAGAAAGGTTTCTAAAAAAAAAAAAAAAGGAAAGAAAGAAAGAAAACATGAACAGCCTTCCAGGGCGCCCAGGGCAGGCGTATGGGCAGGGTGCAGACCACCTCTACCACCCTCTGCCCCGGCCACCCCTTCCCCTCTCTGATAGGCTCACCAGAGTTAGTAAATAAAAATTCGAATATCAGATAAACAACAGATTATTTTTTTAGTGTAAGAATGTCCCCAGTATTGCACTCTTTCACTAAAAAATTATTTGCAGTTTAAAATTTAACTGTAAAAGTCAGATTTAACTGTGTGTCCTATTTTATCCGGCCACCCTGTCTTTGAAGGGTCGCTGATGCATTTGCATGGCTGTCTCGCTCTCCTCTTTCAAGCCTTGGCTCAAATGACTGGCTTCCCAGGGAGTCGTCCCTGACCACCCCGATGGAAGGAGGGAGGACCACCCCTCCCCTGCCCTGGTCACTGCCTGTCACACATGTCACCTGCTCCATAGGCTTCCTGGCACTGGCAGGCTCTGAAACGACCTTGCCCATGTGTCTGCTCCTTATTATATGTCCCCCACTCTGAGATGCAGGCTCACAAGTTCAGGGCCCTGTAACTGCATCCTAGTACCTGGCATAGGCCTAGCACATAGTATGTGCTCAACAAATATCTTTGGAAAGATGGAAGGGATGCCTCCCTGGAAGGGCGGTCAAGGAGGGGAACCAGAGGATGTGGGTGGCCTGGGGGCACTGAGGGTTTGCTGTGTTTGCCCACTGCACCACCTCCCACTGGTGATCGGGACTGCCTCTGTCCAGGAGAACAGAGCTGCCCGTGGCCTGGCCCAGATATGGGGTCCGCAGGTCCAAACTAGCCCAGGCCAGCCTTGTCGGCTGCCCTTCCCCACAGGACCAGTCTCCTGTCCACACAGTCCCAAGGCAGTCACGTTACCATGGCAACAGCGATCCGAGGTCACAGCGCTGGAATCCAGAGGACGCATCCCTGCTGGCCTGCCACCGCCTAGTCAGAATCTAATTTTCATTACAGCCATAATAGTGGTTTTGCATAATTGCACATATATTAATACCTAACGTGCCAGTGCCTATTTGGTTAAAATGCATGAATTCAGGTCTAAATAAAAAGTGCTGATGGCTGAAGTTTTTCATTCTCTTAAAGTGTTCTTGGGTTGTTTTTTTTAAAGTCAATCTCTCTCCTTGGCAGCAACTTGCTTTCAATCGCCTTATTAATGGGTAAGGGAGAGGAAAACAAAGCAGGGCCCTCTCCCCGGGGAACCAAAGCAGCTGTAGAGGGGGCCGTGGCCGTGCAGGTGACAGTCACCCCTGGCGCTGCCTTCCTGCGTGACCCAGAGTACACTATTCTGTCTCTCTGGGCCTCAGTTTCCTCTGGTAGAGAAATGAGAGACGGGTGTAGCGGGTCTTCTAGATCTCTTCTGCTTCCAAAACACAGGCACGTAGCTGACATTTGCTGAGGCTCAGGCTGGCACCAAGCTCTGGGCTGGGAGGAGGGACTATGGTCATTGTCTTTGGGCTAGAACTCAGGCAGCAGACAAAGCCACAGAGCAGCTTGGGAGGCTTCCTGGAAGAAGCGACATTTGAGATGAGACCGGAGCGGGTTAAGTAAGAGTTCGCCAGGGAAAAGGGAGAAAGAGAAGAGGTGAGGCATGGGAGCGTGGGTCTCATCCTTCGGGACACTGAGGGCAGACTCAGGTGGTCAGGGCCAAGGCCATGTTTAGACAGACTGGGGACAGAAAGAGTAAACCAGGTGCCCAGCTCAGCCAAGGGGCTACTGCCACAAGGCCCGCGTTCCCCAGCACCGGTCACCCTGCAGCGGGGCCTGAGCACAGTGGCTGGGGCCCATGTGCGAGGAGCCCCAGGCAGGGCCTCACTGGGATCTTCTCTGTGGCCCCAGCATCCAGCTGGCTCGGGACCCACTAGCTGCCGTTAGTCACCTTATCATCCTCGCAAGTGTTAGCGGAGGGAATGAAGCCAGAGCCTGCCTGAGGCCTCCGGTCTGTCAGCTAAGGTCTGTCATTCCGGGGGCCCTGCACACCTGCCTCTCTTGCCTTCTGGCAGGCAGCAGGGCAAGGTGATGGCCAGAGAGGGGCCTGGGCTGGGGGTAGCGGCGTGGGGTGGGCAGCGCATAGGTGGCCCCCAGAGGGAAAGACCTGGGAAAGGACAGCCGAGAACAGACCTGGCCGCAAGGGTCCCGAGAACAAGGAGGCAGTGGCTGGGTGGGGACAGAGACCGCAGGAGCAAACAAGGCAGCGATCGGGGACGTGCCAGCCGAGGGGTCAGGACTTCACCTTGCCGGCAGCCCAGAGCCCGGAAGGAGGGGGCCACTGGGTCTGGTGGGAACCCGGTGCTGGCTCTGGGAGCTCTGTGACCATGCGGGGTCACCCCAGGTGACGAGGCCTTAGCAGGCAGCAGAGTGGGGAGAAGGGGAAAGGGTGATCCGGAGAGGCTCACGGCAGGCGGAAGGGCAGGCTTGGGTCGATGGAGGCAGGGGTGGAGGGAGGAGTCAAGGCCAGCATCCTGGTTTTCAGGAGGGGCTGGGTGGTTGGGGACGGCCATCTCAGGGTTTGGGATACATGGGGTCTGAGGGGCCAGGTGGGGGGATCCAGCAGCTCTGTCTCAACGGGGCTGGGAGAGGAGGGGCTGGAACCAGATGTCTCCCCAAGAGCCAGGGCTCCCTGGGGACCTCTCAGCCCGAGGCCACAGCTGGGCAGCTAACCCAGGCCTCACAGGTGAGGGATGAGGCTCCAGAGGGACAGCCAGCTGGCCAAGGGCCCCAGGGTTCAGACAGGCTAGAAACGGGGGTAGGATCCCTCTCTGGATGACGGCAGGCAGCCTGCTCTCGCAGGTGCGGGCTCCGCAGCAGGTGTGGGGGGACCTGCACTCAGGTACCCCCGCTGCACGTGTGCATACGCATCAGGTTCACCCTCGCTCCCTGCACCACTGCTCTGTCTGCAGGGAGGCAGATGGAGAGGTACGAAGGCCTTTAAGGCGCCCCTCCCCCAACCTGAGACACCCAGAGCAAGGAAAGCCTAGCGCTCTGAGCCCATTGGCAGTCAGCCTGGAGCACCATGTCCGGGTCCCTCGGAGGAACCTGGATGGTGGCAATAATTTTGCTATTGTCTCCAAGAACAGCAGCGGCCACCAGAAAGGGATCACAAGGCAAAAACGGGGGACAGGGGTAAGAGAACAAAAGGTAGCCTTAGCTCACCCCATTTTTCAGAGTGGGCAGGGCCTCAGAGATGGAGGTGATGCCCTGGAGGTCATAGCTGACGCCCCCATGTCCCTGACCCGGCCATGCCCCCAGGGAGAGAGAGAAAGGATACATGCGGGGGGACAGGAGGCCCAGATGAGCCTGGTGGGGACGGGCAGCCCCTCTCGCCACCAGCTCGGCTGTTCTGCTCTCACAGCCTGTGGATGCCCAGTCCCCAGACTTCGCTGGGCCTGTTGCCTCATCTTAGAGGGCAGCTGTGACGGTTGACCTTCCCAGGGACCACGCCCCAGGCCTGGCGTGTTCCCTCCTCCCAGCAAGTACACAGCAGTCTGTCCCTTTCCTGCTCCTAAGCAGGTGGGTCACCCCACTCCTGGATCCCAGAGTTCAGGCTTGGCCAATCAGAGCATGGCATCTCCATAGCACATACCCAGGTCAGCTGATGAGATTCCATGGGCTTTGCACAACTGTCAGGGAGAGAAACTCTCATTCATCGGGGGCTGGGTAGACAGGCCCTAAGCCCGGGCTACTGGCCGCCACTAGGGGAGGAGGGCAGCAAACATAGAAGGAAACTGATCCAAGAGGTGAGGAGAGGCTGTGCCCTATTAACAGAGGTGGAGCCCTTGATCCAACTGTGTCTGAAGCTGACGCCATCTCTGGGCTTTTTAGCTATTTGAGCCACTAAGTTGTTTTCTTCTTATGTTTTATTGGTTTCCTCTCTCTTTTCCTTTTCTCTCTGGCTCTTCCTTTTATTCTTTTTTTTTTTTTTTTAATGTTTTATTTCTAGGAGAGAGAGAGACAGCGTGAGCAGGGGAGGGTCAGAGAGAGAGGGAGTGACAGACTGAAACAGTCTCCAGGCTCTGAGCTGGCAGTCAGCACAGAGCTCGACGCGGGGCTCGAACCCACGAACCGCGAGATCATGACCTAAGCGAAAGTCAGACGCTTAACCGACTAAGCCACCCAGTCGCCCCTCTTCCTTTTATTCTTAAGCTCACTCGAATTGGGTTTTTGTCCTTTGCAGCCAAGAGAGTCCTAATAAGACCCAGACTATGAATTCAGTTAACAGTGCTGAGGGTGATGAGATTATTACTCCCCAAGAGGTTCAGCATCTTAGCTACAGAATCAGAGCATGGGCACCAGGCTCCGCCTCCTCCTGGCCCAGCAGACCCCGCCCACGGGAGGACCTTTCCATGGGGCACTTTTCTAGGTCCCAGACACCCTAAGCCCCACAGCTTGAGCGTGATGGAGAACCTATCACCACCCCACCCCTGGGACACCCCCCACCCCAGCTCCACACCCAACCTGCTACAGAAAGAAAACAGCACAGACACAAAGTTTCTGAAATAGGCTTCTGGGTTTTTATTCAAAACAACATGGTGGCAGCTGCCACTTGGTTTCTCTATGCCCGGGCCATCTGGGCCAGCAGGGACCAGCGCCGTCAGCAACTAGGAGGGAAGTTCATTCACACCGTAGAAACTGTACAGCAACTGAGAGTGCGAGAGTCACAGCGGCAGGGCCAGGCTGAGGGCTTCCTGGAGGAGGCGGCCTCTGCCTCCTCCCCAGGCCCCAGCTAAGCCGAGGCTCCACCAGGAACACTGATTATTGCACAAAGACAAAAAAAAGTATGTGTATCTGGGCTAAAGAGCAGCTTCTAAGCCCCCAAGCCCTTACACAGCGCAGCAAAGAGGGCCCGAGGTGGCCCTGGAAACAGAAGGCTCGAGGGGAAGGATCTGGCGGGAAGACGGGCCAACGGGCTGAAACTGTGCACGCTTCATCCTTTAGGGGGCTGCCAGGTGCAAAGGCAGTCAGGCAGGGGACAGGGAGAGGGTCTGGCCAGCTGTAGGCCATGGCCCCATCAGGTCTTGGGTCCATCTGTGTGGATGCCACGGGGCCTGCCAGCCACCAGTCCACAGAGCCCTTCAAGCAGATGGCCTGGGGTGCCCGGCACCAAGTTCCCCACTCTCCCCGGGGCCAGATCTGTGCGAGTTAGTGTAAGTTTGTGCTTTTGTGATGAACAGGTCACAGGATCAGGAGGGCAGAGGGACCGTTCACCCAACCCTTAACCCTGTTGGCTTGTCCTGGCCAGGCCATCGTGGCCAATCCCCTAACTCCTGGACACGGGAGCTCCAGGAACAAAGCCAAGTGCCTGGGAATAGCATCTGGAGCCCTCCAGGAATAAACGCCGTCCCATGACCCACCCCTCCACCCCCGGGCAAGCTTCTCTCTGCCTTCAGCTAGTCCCACCTCTAGACACACCCTGCTTCGCTCAGACCACCCTCCATGAGTGTCTGCTAGTTCTGGGGACACAAGGTTCAGGATAAAGGGATGGCTTCGTGTCAGACACACCGGAACGTGTTCCATGCCCAGCCACTTTTAACGTGGCGACACTAGGGAAGTCACTTCCCTGGTCTGTGCATGGAACTGCAGTGCACGCTACTCAGGGCCGCCGTGCGGATTAAAGAAGATGACATCTGGGCCCCAGAAAGTGGACGTTGCTGGCCAGCGTCAGATGCCAACCCCCGAACCCCAATCTGTCCTCCCCTCGATCTTCCCGGGTCCCATGTCCCTCTTCCAGATTCCAGCACACAGGAACACGCAGACACGTGCACTGACATGTACGCTGTCTCCCCGACAGCCGCGATCGCTCAGGGCCAGAGCAGTGCTGGGAAGGAGGGTGAAGCAGAGCCGCCTGTGACCTCTCCTGCCCTGGAGGAGCACCCCATAACAAAACAATCAGCACGGCAAGGGAGGCAGCACGAGGCCCCTGGAGCAGGGGTTGCTGCGGGAGCAGATGCATAAGAGGGAGGGCCCAGGGGCCCCTCAGCCCGGAGGCCACCATCCTGGGAGGGGGTTCATTGCTTGGTCATGACCTTGACATCGTCATGGTGGCCCAGCATCCGCACTTCTGGGTGAGGAGAGCGAAGCTCCAGGGCTAACACAGGTCTGACCACCGGCAGAGACCCGGGGCCAGGTTCTGGCTTCTGAATCCACCCCTTTTGATCACTGGGTGCACTTTTTCATAGTCCACACACTCAGTTTCTGGCCACCCGCAGAACTCCAGACTCTCTGCTGCCACAGCGCTCAGAGAGCCTGAACTGGCCACTTCAACATCTCCGGGACTCAGTTTCCACGTATGGGAAATGGGCCTGCCCACTCTGCTCCACCCCTCACACCATCTCCTAAGGGAAATGCTTTACAGATCACAAAGCGTGAGCCACCCGTTACCTCCCTTTGCTGCAGCGTCAGGCCCCAAGCGCCCAGGAGCCACCCAGAGCCCATCCAAGCAAGCCAAGCTCCCAGTACCACTTGCCAGCCTGGCCCGAAGGCAAGTTCTTTAAGGTCAGGGTTTGGGAACAAGGCCCCCTCAGCAGGGCCCAGCCGAAGCCATCCGAGGAGATCTCGCGAAGGCAAAGGGCCTGGTTATTGCTGAAGTGTAGTGTCTTCCAAACTTGCAGCATTCCTTCCCCCACCCCCAGGACTCTGCCTGTTTGCAGACCACCTCCTCCACCACGTTCCCAATCTTGTTCTTCAAAGTCACCTTAAATCCACTTGCTTTTGGAAACTTACCCTTGACCTAAGCAAGGTCTGGGAAATCGTGGGTCCCGGGTACTGTTTATTTCCTAGTAAATACTGAAATAAATGCATAACTATTCAAATAAAAAGAATACCCATCTGTGAACCCATTTGGGAAGCACTGCTAGGTGAAACCTGATCTGCAGCCTGGGAAAGTGGTGGGGACAGGGGATGGGGCGCGTCCCAAGGCTAGGCAGGTGCCCCCACCCTGCTGAGAGTCTTATCTGGTCTGCTTCCCCCTGAACTCCACGGGAGGGGGGCAGAGCTGCTCAGGGGGTCGGCGAGAAGCAGGACCTCTCAGAATGACCATGCCCCAGGGCCCACCTGGAGGGTAAAAGGTAGTGAGTAACTGCCACTGACTGTCTGAGCCCAGGGGGCCCGCAGGGCACCCTGACCAGCACAGACCAGGCACATATTCTTGACCTCCAAGCACCTTGTGGCCTGCGTCATACCCATTCGCCTTCCTCTCTCCTGCAGCCTCCACGCCCGCCCCCGGCCTTCCTGGGGGTAAAGCCATGGCAGACCCCACCGCTGGAAGCGCCCACTGGCTGAGCCCCCTGCCCAGCCTTGGAGCTGCCCTCCACCCCCACCCCTGCCCTAAGAAATTACGACTAGTCACCCCTGATTTTCCTAAAGAAAGACGTCTAACTGGTTGACTAAGAGTGTGCTCTGGGGCATCTACAAAAGACTGTTCACAACAACTAGACGGTCAAGAACAAGACGGATACCCCAATATGTGGGGGGAGGATCTTAGCGGCGTCTCTTCTTTAAAGGGAAAAAACAATGCACCCTGAATTTCACCTCTTCTTCCAGGCCGTCTCCCCGGACAGGGGAACTTCAGAGGCCTGAGAGCGTCTCTCAAGCTACTCCCAACCCAGGGGAAATACCAAAAAGCTTGGCGAACCCAACAGCCCGACCATCTCCCTGGGGTAGGTTTGGCCTGGGTCCTAAGCATCAGGCAAAAG
>NW_027529175.1:533779-533955 GCF_008692635.1 Crocuta crocuta | reverse complement strand
GGCCGCCTGGCGCTGGCCGGCCCCTGCGCGACCCCCAGGTTGTGGCCGAAGTATTGCTGCCTGCCCCCTGGCTCCTGAGGTAAAAGAAGGTGAGACGGGGCGTCCGGCGGGGCCCCTGCAGCCTTCATCTCTTCCTCTTGCTCGCGGCGTCCCCCGGCTGCAGCTCTCCCGGGGAC
>NW_027529175.1:533552-533771 GCF_008692635.1 Crocuta crocuta | reverse complement strand
ACCTTCAGCCCTTCCCAACCCTCAGGAACCCCCTTCTGAGTAACCCCTCCCCCACCCGGGACCCCACAGTCTCTGTGCTTCATGAGGCCTCTGACTGGGCTCCTGCCCCACAGGGCTCCCCGGTGCGCACGCAGCTGGGAACCAGGGTCACTTTACTCAAATGCAGTCACATCAGTCACACCCCACCCCTCTGGGACCTTTCTTCCCTCCAATCTCCCC
>NW_027529175.1:531091-533411 GCF_008692635.1 Crocuta crocuta | reverse complement strand
CGCTCACCCCTCACTGCCTCCCTAGAGCCTTGAAATGCTCCCCCTGCCCCCGCAGAGCCCCTTCCGATGCAACATTCTCTAGCATGTATCACTCTCAAATCGGCTGCTTTTTATGCATTTATTTTGGCTTACCGTCTCCCCTCTCGGGCCCCTGCAACATGCACTGAGCGGTACACCGGGAGCCGCGGGACAGGGGCTTCGTATCCTGTTGCCTGCTGCAGCCTCCCAGCCTAGCCCAGAGCCTGGCACACAGCTGGGGTCAGCAGCGGGCCCAGCTCTGCTGCCAGCGTGCTGTGCCAGCCGGGGCAGCTCCTGCTTCTCCCTGAGCCCTGGTACCCACACAGCCTTTCTGCTCTGTGCCCTCTACCTGCCCAGGGGGTGGCCCTGGCTAATACTGTACAGGCCAGACCTCCCATCCCCCAGATCTGCCCCTCCATCTCCATCTGAACGTCAAGGTCACACTCAGACGTTCCCTGGCAGGAGAGCTCTGGGAGCCCCAGGAGCGAGGGAGGTGCCCGTACCTGCCGGAGGAGGGTGCAGTTGACACTCGGTGACCTCAAGGATGCCCAGGAGCCCTGCAGGGCGATCTTGGGGAGGGTCCCAGCGCCAGCCACCTTGTCCTGGCCCTTCTGGCTGGCAGACACAGCAGGGTGGAAGAACTCCGCAGGCATGGGCAGGAGCGGGCTGGAGGCGTCCGGGGAGAAGGGACTCGGGGGTGCGGCTGGGGAAGGAGGAGAGGAGGCTGGAGAGAGGGCTCAGGCTGGTGGGTCCCGGGAGGCTGGGTTCGAGGCCGACAGGCAGAGGGCTTCCTAACAAACTGACTGTGAAACGGTGAGTAAGTCTCCCTCTCTGAGAGTAGGTGTCCCCGTGGCGAAGGCCAGAAAGAAATACTGAGCCAGCCCCTGTGATTCCTGGGCACTGGGCAAAGGCAAGCTTTTGAAGCCAATGGACCCAGGCTCAAGGACCCCTGCTTTGCTTCCTCTGTGAAACAGGGACCATAGGCCTACTTCAAGGGCTAGAGAGAAGGCTGTAAGAACAAGAGGCAGCTCTGGGGCTCCAGCCCAGCACCAGGCGCACAGCAGATGCCTGCTATGATCAGCCGCCCTCCGAGGGTCCAGACACCCCCGGGGTCCAGCCAAACCTGGGGGCCCCTCTGGAAGGACAGGCAGCGTGGGCAGCGTGGGCACTGGATGGGCAGAGCAGACAGAACGCTGCTGCGCCTGTCTGGTCTGCTCTGTTGGGGACGGGGAGGGGGAGGGGGAAGGAGAGGGGGAGGAGAAAGGAGGGCTGAGGCAGAGTTCGGGACCGAGCCAAGGTGCCTAGACAGCTTGAGTGCTCCCAGTAGTGGGGAGGAGGGGTTCCTATTCTAGATCATCTTATTATTTAAGGAATACACAAATGAATGGCTAACTAAAGGGGATGGGGTTTCATTCAATCAGAATGGCTCTTGGGTCCTGTGCCCTGACTTCTGGGCCTGGAAGTCTGGGGTCTGGGGTCTTGGCACCTCAACCATCAAGGCCATTGGGCTTTAGGGAGAGTCCTTGGAAAAGTCACTCCACCCCCAGCTTCTAGAAGGCGGTCCATGCCAGGCCTTCCAGAAAAGTGCTTGGGGTGGGCCCAGGGTCTTGGGGGTCCCTCTCAGCCCTCCTCTCCAGCCAGTGCCGGGGAGCCAGATTCCCATCACCCTCCAAGGGGACTGGAGGGGAAGGTGAACCTGAACAATGAACAGGTGGACTTAGTCCCGGCCTCGTGCCCACAGCCCGGCCAGAAGCCCAAAGCACATACACAGGATGCTGAAGGTAGGGCCGAAGACATATTTCAGGACATTTTACAAAAGGGACACTGAGGACATGGGGCCTTCTGTTGTTCCACATCTTCTGTGAAGGCCTGTGGGATAAACACCTCTCAAATTCAGCTCTAGAAAAACAGCGCGATAATTTGGTGGCTTTCCTTCCGCTTAATGAGAGCTTTGTGCGACCTGTTTCCATTTTCACCACAGCTCCTAGGAGCTCAGCATGAATCTCCCGGGGTTCTGGTAGAATTCCTAACTCACCTCGCTGTATTATTTGGCTCTTGATCTTTTATCATGGTTGTATCAGACCCGAGAGTCCTATCTTTTATTGTCAGTTACCCACCTGGTTCTTCCTGGACTCGATATACTAGTCTGGCCAAAAACACTGAGGAAAACACTCAGCCAGGCCCCTCTGAAGCAGCTGCCGGAGACTGGGGCTGCGGGGAGCTGGGAGAGACTGGGGTCTGCGGGGAGCTGGGGGGGTCTGCAGGGCTGCAGGGAGCTGGGGGGGACTGGGGGGCTGTGGGA
>NW_027529175.1:526954-529680 GCF_008692635.1 Crocuta crocuta | reverse complement strand
GGGAGGCTGCGGGGAGCTGGGGGGGACTGGGAGGCTGCGGGGGGCTGGGGGTGACTGGGGCTGCAGGGAGCTGGGGGGACCCACACCCCCCCCTCACCTCGGCTGCTCTCATGTTTCAGCCAGGACCGGACGGGGTTGGATGGGGCAGTCTCCCTCTCCCAGAGGAAGTTCTCAGAATCCGATGAGACAGCCGTGTTGGACAAGGGGAAGAAGCATTCGCCCACCTCTCCCACACGCATGGGCTCAGGGGCATCCGGCTCAGCCTGCAGGAAAGGGAGGGAGATGGGTCAGGATGGTGGAGAAGGGGACAGAAGCCAAGCCTGCCCCCACTGCCTTTACGCCCCTGCTTCATGACCCTATGCTCGGGCCACTCTCACTAAGCGAGATGGCCTTCTCCACGCCTCTTCACCTGGCCAACAACCTTCATCTTCCAAAAACCAGATGAAAGGGCCCCACCTCCAGGAAGTCCTCTTTGATGTTGCAAGCAGGATATGGTTTCCTGCTCATTCCTCTCTTGACCTTGAGCTCCCAAGAGTCTTCTTTGTCTCTGTACCCAAGTGCCTGGTACAGACCTGGGCCCAGGGCAGAAGTCAAGTCCAGGTTGGGGAAGGGATCAGAAGACAGGTGGACCGCTCCAGGGGCCTCCCTGTGAGCCTGGTCTTGGGTAGGTCCCTTCCCTTTGAGGAGCCTCCGCTTCCACACCCACAAATGACAGAGTAACGCCTCCTTCCTGGCTCGGGCACCCAGAAACTGCCCCGCAGTCCTTCTGGCACTCCCCAGGCCCCAGCCTTTCCTCAGCCCTGCGGCCAAGGTGACCCGGCCCAGAAAGCCCCTCTGGAGCTGCCTCAGCCCCCTTCCAAGGCCGATGGACCCCCTATGACTTCCTGAGTCCAGAATAAAACCAGACTACACTCGCCAAAGCCCAACCAGGCCCCCAAAATGGTGACCCCAAGATCCTGTGTGGGAGAGAAACACAGAGGTGCACAGAGACGCAGGAAGGGGCTGGGTGGGGAGGGGGTTACAGGAGTTAATCCCCTGTTAGGGAGGGGTTGGAGGGGGCAGGGAGGGAGCTAGAAGGCGGAGCTGACAGATGATGGCCCTGGGGGCAGTGGTGCCAAACCCAGGCTGCCCTGAGAGTCTAGGGGAAAGAGACTCTCACAGGCAGGGCCACTGCACCCCTACCTCACGCCAGGCAGTGTCCCTCCCCCTCCGCGGCTCCTCTTGCATCTCTGCCTTGAGGTCACAAGCCCAGCAGCAGACCTCTCTTGCCCGAGTTTGCGAGTCGAACAAACTTCCGGCTCTCCAGGTCTCCTCAGACTGCCGACCTCAGGGGCAGAAGCTGGGGACCGGCCCCAGGGCTGGCCTCCCTGTTCTGCCGCTCCAGCTGTGTGACCCGGGCAAGCCGCCTCACTCCTCAGAGGCCCCATTTACGCCAGTGCTAAACAGGGCCAATCCCCAATACCAAGGACCCGGGAAACAAGAACTGAGTGTAAGCGTCTGGCATACAGTAGGCGCTCACATCTGGTACAACTCCCTGCTGTTCTCTTCAGCCTGAACCCCTCCACCCCATGGGTTTGTCCTGCTTGGAGCAACTCCCATTAAATGAATAAAAAATATCCAAAGAAACAAGCAGTGGCTGAGGCCACTGAATGCCGTGACTGGGGTCCTAGCTGGGCCCGTTGCTGTGTGACATCAGATAAACCACTCCACCTCTCTGAGTCCCACTGCTCTCATCTGACCAACAAGAGATGGGGGCCCAGCATACAGCAGGCGTGGTGTAAATGGGGTGCTGGGAAGAAGTGGCATGCTGGCTGGCCAGGCAGAGGCCCCGCTAGCCCACGATGCCCCTGGGGCCGCTCACCCTGCCATCTTTGGGGCCGAGCGGGCAGGCTGTGGGACCCTCCAGACTCAGGTCGTCACCCAGCAGGATGGAGGAGGACTTGTCTGAGTTCAAGGAGAAGGCCTCGGTCTCGGCCAGCTGCACCTGCAGGGAGAGGTGGCAGCCTCAGCGTGTCCCTGGGGCTGGCACGGGGCAGGAGCAGTCTTCCAGAAAGACGCAGGCAGGTGGTTAGGGGCACAGAGATCTGCCGAGCACGGATGCTACGCCACCAGGCTCAGGGGGGCCAGGCTGGGCAGGGGGCAGGGGGTCAACACGGTCGTCAGGCTTAGGCTGAGCCCAAGGGCGGGCTTGTTGCCGTGGGCTGTGAACGCCGACGCCCGGCCACTTGCCCCCAGGCCCAGCGCCCCTTGAAGCCGGCCAGCATCCGCCAGGTCAGCCCAAGCTCCACCCTCAGGTTGCCCCCACCACCAGGCGGGCGCCGGCTCTCTCTGAGGCTGCCATCACCTCTTGCTTGTCGTGGTGACACTTCTCACAGCCGGCTGGCGAGGAGTAGTGATGGAAGATGGAGCCGGACAGGTTGTCGATGATGGTCAGCTCCCCCTCCAAGGAGTCCTTGATGATTAAAGAGACGCTGTCCAGCCACAGGTTCTCCTAGGCGGACGGGGACGGGGTGGGGACAGGCGGGATTATCGGCCGGGTCCGGGGACTGCGGGGTGGGCGAGGCACGGCCGCCCTCCCGGTTCTCTGTGCCCGTGGCCTGGGTCCGACCCCCTTGTCACAGGGCCACCCCTTCGGCGGGGTGGAGCAGGCCGGGGCCCAAAACGACAGAGGTCTCTGCCTGAGGC
This sequence comes from Crocuta crocuta, assembly GCF_008692635.1. Lineage (NCBI taxonomy): Eukaryota > Metazoa > Chordata > Mammalia > Carnivora > Hyaenidae > Crocuta > Crocuta crocuta. The sequence goes on along the minus strand of NW_027529175.1, from coordinate 526,995 downwards.
CTCGGAGGCCCAGCTGCCCCTCCAGCCCCACGGTGCCGCCC
>NW_027529175.1:511073-526917 GCF_008692635.1 Crocuta crocuta | reverse complement strand
GGTGCCGCCCTCGTCGACCCTCGCTCCCTCTCCATCCCTGCGCACCTGGGCCGGAGAGTAGCAGCGCCGGCACAGGCGGCCCTCGGCGTCACCCCCGCCGCCCGGCCCACCGGGGCCTCGGCCAGGCGCCCCTGGGGAGCTGGTGGGCGGCCTCGGGCTGGGACCCAGACCGTGGGCCATCTCCAGCTCCAGCTCAGCGTCCATCTCGGCGTCCTCCTGGGCCTCCTTGTTGCTGTCGTCCAGGTGCTTCATGAGCACGGCCACCACCACGTTGATGAGCACAAACTGGGCCGTGAGCACGAAGCTGACGAAGTACAGCGGCGACACAAACTGCAGGCTGCTCAGGCAGCTGCGCTCGTCGTGGGTGCAGTCCCTCAGCGTGTCCTGCACCAGTGAGGGCCAGTGAGGACCCGGGACCTCATCCCCTCCACCCTGCACCCGGTGAGGGCCAGTGAGGACCCGGGACCTCATTCCTCCCCTTTCACGAGCCCCTCCCCACTCAGCCCAGGCCGGACTGTGGGCCACAGCCAGGGAGCCTCCACTGGGTGAGGAGCAGCCGCAGGCCTGGACCCAGGAGGAGCGGTGCCTGCGGCCCCCCGCCCTGGGCAATGGGCACCAAGTCCTGGCCTTGGGCAGAGTCGTGTCCCTTAAACTCGGAGAACTAATCCCGGAGCAGCAGTTAGGAGCTGACAGAACACGTCTGGGCTCGTCGCCACCTCGCTGGGCTTTGGAACCCCAACAGGTCCCCCTGATTTGCTGTGCCCGGCCCCCCCTCCCGTGTGCAGTGGGGCACAGGGCAGGCAGGGGCCCCAGGAGCCAGCGCCGTCAGGAGGCCTACTCCCAGAACCCATACTGACGTCTCCTTCCCCACGGGTACCTTCATAATCCCATTCCAGTTATCGCCAGTCGAGACCTGGAAGAGTGTGAGGAAGGCCATGCCGAAGTTCTCGAAGGTGGCATGCCGGCTCATGCCTTCGCATGGGTTCTCATCATTGCAGACTAAGAGGAGAGAGGAGGTCAGCCCTGTGTCACTGCAGAGTCCCCTGCCCGGCCCAGCCTGAGCCGGGGCCTCCCAGCCCAGTCCCAGAATCCCCAGTCCTTGGAAATGCATGTGGACCATGCCCAGCTCGCAGATGGAGAAACTGAGGCTCAGGGAAGGCGCTCACTCCGGTGAGCCTGGCTCCTCCCCTCACTCATGTATCGGGTCCTCAGAGAGAGGACACAGGGGTGAGGGCCAGCCCCCAAGGAAGCCTCGCTTTCTGAAACCAACCCTGTGCAGGGCTGGGTCGGCATGGACTATGTGTCCCTCGGCCTGCGCCCTGCCCACTCTGCTCTCTGTGCTGCAGAGGCCTAGAGAGTGCAGGTGGATCCTGGCTAGCAGCTCTCCAAAGCCACTACCCACCCCCGAGGCAGGGTGTAGACGGCCGAGGGTCACCTGTCCGCCCACAGGCCTGCCGTGGGGGCATCTCCCCAACACAGACCCTGATATGACACTCTGCGGGTGTCTCAAGCCTCCCGGCCCTGCGAGAGCCCTCCTCCAGCCACTCCCCCCCATCCCCCCACCCCCAGCGCAGGTCAGGTCGGCTTCCAGCGTCACTCACCCAGCTTCCCAAAGAGCTCCACCCCCAGGGCGGCGTAGATAAAGAAAAGCAGCATGAAGAGAAGGCCCAGATTGCCCACCTGTGGGGAGAGCAGGCGGGGCGGGGCCAGCCTGAGGGTCAGGGTGCCCATGTCTGCCACCCCGCCGTGACCTCCCCCAGGGGAGGCCAGGGACCTCGTGGGGCACAGAATAGTGACAAAATGCTCATGCAGCCTTTCCTGGGGGCTTCGTATCTGTCAGCTCACTTACTCCAACACCCGTCTGTGAGCTACGTTTTACGCCATTCTTGAGAAAGAGACGTACTGAGTGGTGAAGTAACTTGCCCAAGGTCACCCAGCTAGTAAGTGGTAGGCCTGGGATTCAAACCCAGCGGGCTTATCGCCGGCTCACAACTGCTCCTCCACACACTGGTGTGTGGTAGGTAACATCCCCTGCCTGAATGCAGAGAGGGAGGGAGGGAAGTCTCAGCAACAGTGCTGCCTCCTCCACGAAGCCGGCCTGGATCCCTCCACCAGGACACAGTCTGACAGCGTGAGGGTAACCGGGGTACCCCTGTCACTGTCCTCTGCTGGTCTGAGAAGTCCTTCAGAGCAGGGACATGGCTGCATTATGTCAGAGCTGCCTCCTCAGGCCAGCACGGGGCCTGGCCGTGGAGAGAAGCGAACACGGGAGTTTCAGGCAGGATTGTGAGCCCCAGAAGCTTCCTGCAAACCCAGCCACCCCTATCCCACAGCTCCTGTGGGAACAAAACGTCCCAGGTTACAAACCTATGTCAAATCTATCCATATGCTGGAGACCGCCTTTAACTCATGCAATGGTTAAGATAAGGCTCAGACATATTCTTGCCCTAAAAATGAAATGCTTCCTAGAGCCCTCAGAAGGCCTGCGTGAACAGAATCAGAAGGGGGTTTGCATTAATTGCTAAAGGGTAAACCATGTCAGCCTCAAACCGCCCCAGAGGAGGATTTCCTTCTTAGCTGTTCTACAATCCCACCAATTGTGTCTGGCTAATTAAAAGATGCTCTGTTCATTAATAGTACAAGCACCTCTTAGCAGCTGCGAAGCAAGGGACTGGGCATGGTCCTGGTTCTCAGGTCAGCCTCCCTCCCTACACAGACCCAGGTGAGCAGCGCTTCCGAACCAGGGCAGACCTCACCTTCCCCATCAATCCCCCCCTCCACCCCCAGCACCTCCTTGAGCTCCCTGAGCGGCAGCCTCCTTACTGGCCTCCCTGCCTCCAGCCTCTCCTGCAACCCACTCACCTCACGGTCAGCAGAGCAACCTTCTAAGAGGCAGCTCTGCTCGAGGCCTCCCTTGTCCAGAACCTCTCAAGATGCCCACTGCCCACAGGATAAAGCCCAAGTTTGCTGTCTTGGCATCAAAGCCCTTTGTGACCTAGCCCCCTGGACTCCTTCCCAGACTAACCTTCCAACCCCAGCCTCCAGCCGCATAGAAATCAGACTCCATTTGCAGAGTCTGTTCCCTCTGCTGAGAGAACCCTCCCTCTGTCTTTGCTGGGGAAATGCCTCTGGCCTACCCCTCAAAGCCCAGGTCACAAGGCATCTCCTCTGAGAAGCCTTCCTTACTGCCTCCTCCCTCTGCATTGGGCAGGGTTTGGTGGGAAGTGTCATTTTCATACCATTTTATATAGAATGGAGGAGGAAAGGCACCACGTCCATATGACAGCTCATAGATTATGAGGGGTAAGTCCCCCGTGCTCCGTGGTACTTGGCATGCATATCTCATAAGGTGCTGATGTAATTCTGATTACTGTCGTGTTTCCTCCTTGAAGCTGGGACCTCCTGGGCACCTCTGTGCGCCCCGTGCAAGCTCAGGGTTGTCTAGGGGTCAGGGCACGGGAAAGGGGCAGGAGGAAGGCAGAAGGAAGCCAGGGAGGTTAGGGGCGCACACTCCCCACCCCCATCCCTAGCAAACGCTTACAGGGCACCCCCTATAGCACAAACCCTGAGCATTGCTTTGTCAGCTTTAATCATTTTAAACCTCATGCCATGCCTCAAGATAAGCACCTTATTATTCCCATTTCACAGGCAAGGAAACTGAGACATGAGAAGTTAAGTCACATGCCCCGGGGCTCACAGAGCACTGGGCCTTGACATCAGGCAAGGTGGCTTGAGTCAGGGCACCAACCCACCTCCCATCTGCGCCCCTTCCCCAGCCCAGCTCAGCCTCATCTCCCATGTGCCAAACTCCTCTGAAGGCATTTCCTGTTAAGAAAAACTACGTCTTTTTGAGTGCACACCCAGCCACTTTTCGCTTTCCATCCAGACCCGAGAATGAGACCGGGTGGCTTTCCCTTTGTAAGCAGGCTGCTGGGATGCTCACACCAAATGAGAATGGAACTCGCTAGCATCCTTAGCCCAGGTCCTTGAGAGAATTAGCCTTCCTTCCACCTTCCCAGGGTGGTTAATCTTTCACCCTCGTTTTTATCGTGCAGTATTCATGCCCTTTAAAACACCTAAAATTCGTGAAGACTAGATGAGTCACAATGAATAAATAAATGTGCACGAGGCTCACCTCAGAGCAGAGGTCACCCTGAGGGGAGGGACAGCGGGGGATGGGGCAGGGCTGGGACTGCAGAATTCCCCAGAGGATGAAAGATACCCTGTGTGGCCCTGATCTTATCTCCCTTCCACTGACCAGTGGGATGGGGGTGGGGGAGCTTGCCTACGTCCTAGGGTTTCCACCCAGGTCAGGGTCTCATGATGTCCCCTCCAAAAATGTCACATCTGAACCTCCCCCATTCACATCGCCACCTCCTTCTGCCAAGCCACCCTACAAGGTCAAGCTCAAAGTCCCCTGACACCTTCCCTGATTTCCCCAAGGAGCATCAGGACCCGACCCCTCTCTCCCACCACACCGTAGGCCTCCCTACATTGTCCTGAGGAATCTGTCCTTCCCACAGAGTCTGTCCTTCCCACTCCTGAGGGCAAACTATGGGCCCTGAGAGCCCAGCTCAGGGCCAGGAACAGAGCAGGCCTTGGCAAGCACCCGAAGTCAGGAAGACAGAGGCAGAAGGGGCCCTTTCCATCTCTCACAGCCTCTCCCTCAAACTGCTTCTCGGGAGACAGGATTCTGCCCTGGCTCTGGGCAGGCTGGAGGAGAAGGAAGTGGAGACCGGGTGGCACCAGTGAGAGCCAGGCGGGCTGCCGGGAGGAGTGGCTCTTACCTGGGGCAGAGCTTGCACCACCGTGTCCAGCAGGGCCCGCATCCCCGTGGCCATCTTCAACAGCTTCAGCACTGCGGGCGAGACCCAGGCCGGCCCACTCAGCCCAGGCCAGTGGCGATGTGCGTGTGCATGTGTGCACGTGTGTAAATGAGGAGGCAGGGCGAAAAGCAGAGGAGCACATGAGCAAAGGGGACAGCTCTGCGATGCCACGCCAGAAGAACGTGGGTGCCGCTGAATGAGGATGTGCACACACATACGCGTGCACAAGGAGTGGACGTCGGCGTGAAAACGTCCAGGAGAAGGAGGGCACGCACAGTGGGAACAAAGTGTGGCAACGAGCACGTAATTCACCGAGATGAAGCAAACGTGACCAGGGGACCCCGCATTTCTCCCTGCCCTCTGGCTAAAGAGGGCTCCAGTGTGGGTGATGCTCCCAATTTCTCTGCACCCCCCCCCCCACCTCGGACCCTGGAGGCAACGAGCTGTCGCAGGTAGATGAGCAAGAGGCACCCGGGCCAGTGCTGAGGCAGGAGGTTTTTGAAAGAAGTGTAGGGGTGAGGTGCGGGGGCTGCTGGCGGAAGCGAGGGTTTCAAGAAGCAGTGAGGACTGGGTGTCCCAGCCAGTGCGGGACACACGCCCGCGAGGAGCTAGAACTGCATCCTGGTATCTTCCCAGCTGCCCTGGGCTCCTTTCATCCCAGCCTGAGGCTGGTCTGCATGGGTCACGGTGTTGTGAGCAGGTGGGGGTGCAGTGAGCTGTCTGTGGACAAGGATGCGTGTGTACACACAGGGGGCAAGTGTGTGTCTGGTATGTGCTCAGCCCGCGTGCCCCCTCCCCCGCCCGTCCCCAACCCCGTCCTGGGAGTCCCACCCTGCCCTGGCCTGTCCCGACCCCGTCTCCCTCGCCCCTCACCCCGAGCGATGCGCAAAACCCGCATGATGCGGATGATGGTGGGGTTGATGGGCAGGGCCGCGTTGATCTCAATCTCCTCCAGCGTGATGCCCATGACCGACAGCAGCACAATGGCCAGGTCCAGCTGGTTCCACCTGCTCAGCCGGGCGGAGAAGGGCGGGAGTGGGAGGCAGGGTGAGGGGCACTCTGGTTTAGATACGCCTGGGTTGGGAGGAGGAGCTCCCCAGCTCTCCACCCTCCTGCTGCGGCCCCCGCGGAAGTGGGGGAGGGGCGGGGGGATGTGTACCAGCCCCACCAGACCCCACTGGGTCTGGCTCCCTCTCTGCCCACCCCAGCCTCTAATCCCTCAAGCAAGAGGATGACCAGGCTAAATAAACATCTCTGGCCTCCTGCCGGGAAGGAGGAATGAGCTATGACTTCTAGATCTGAATCTTGAGCCAGATGCTTCCTCCGAGTGGCCTTGGGCTAATCCATCAACTTCTATGAACCTCATTTGTTCCCTCCGGAAAGAAGCAGTACGGTGAGGTATGCCCCGCTCTGACTGTGGGTTGTGGAGAACCCATGAGAGATGAGCTGAAGAGACTTGGGAGAATGCCCCCCATCCAGCAGGTGGGGCCAAAATTGCTTCCTGTTCAGGGCTGCAGGCGCACCTGGGGGCCGACGGCCATCAGTGCTCAGACACTTACTGGTTCCCCTCCTCTGGCTGCTCCCCAGGGGTCAGGACTGCTTCCCCATCCTGCAGCCCACTCTCTGCCGCCCCAGCCCAGCCAAGCTGCTCACCGGTCCTTAAAGAAGCGCCTCAGCCCAAACGCCACCAGCTTCAGCACAGCCTCCAGCACAAACACAGTGGTGAACATGTAGTTGCAATACTTGAGGGCTGTCTCCAGGGACTATGGGGGCAAAGAAGAGTGTGATCCAGACCCCATGGCCTGCTGCCACCTTCTTCCACTTAGAAAGTGTCTGCCTTGGGGCACCTGGGCGGCTCAGTTGGTTAAACATCTGACTCCTGATTTCAGCTCAGGTCATAATCTCACGGTTTGTGAGAGGGAGCCCTGAACCAGGCGCCGTGTGCGGACAGCTCGGAACGTGCTTGGGATTCTGACTCCCTCTCTCTCTCTCTCTCTCTGCAACCTCTCCCCACCAACTCATGCTGCTCTCTCAAAATAAATAAACTTAAAAATAAAGTCTCTGCCTATTAAGGAGAGAATTTAGTCCATTCACATTTACTGAAATGGCTTATATATCTCCTTTTATTCCCTCCAGTTTAATTAATATGCACTATTTGTTTTATACTGTTATTTCTTCTTTATTTCTGCTGGTCTGGTCCAGTTACCCTCTTTGGAGGCAGTATGACATAACAGTTAAGGGTCATGGTTAAGAACCAAACTGCTTAGAGATGAATCCTGGCCTGGCACACATTACCTATTTACTATGTGACCTTGGACAAGTCACTGGATCCTTCTGGGATTTAGTTTCCAAATCTCTAAATGAGGGATGATAATAGTACCCACCTCAAAAAGTTCCTGCACACATTAAATGAGGTAATAGCCCAGGGCTGGGCCCATAACAAATACTTGGTATTATCATTCTACTTCTTCACGTTAATTTGCAAGTCCTACAAGTACTCTTCATTCTGCCAATGGATGCCTTCCTTTTTCCTGCATTTATAATATGCCTTTCCTGTCATTTAAAGTAAAATATGAATTCCTCACACAGAGGCTCTGCTTCACCCTTCGTTCCCTACTCCCCAGCTCCAAATAAGTTGAGGCTTTGAGAATGCACTTGCCCTTACGTGGTCCTCACATGTCCCTCACAAACACGGCTGGGAACCAGCTGGGAATGGGTCATCCTCTCCCATGCCAGTGTTTGCCCCCAATGGCCCTGCCACCTGCAATGCCCCTCCCCCAGGCTCCACATGCCCATGTAGTAGCGGAGGCCACAGAGCAGGCCTTGAATGCCAACCTAAGTTCAAATCCTGGCTCTGCTACTTACACGCTGAGTTATTTGGGTAGCACGTTTCTTCTGAGCCTCAGGGCTCTTCATCTATAAAATACAGAGAAAGGCCCCTCCCCCATCTTGGGCTGCTGTGAGCATTAAAGTCAACATGTGTAGTGTGTCTGACACACTGAATACACAGCTGCCACTGCTACCCATGTTCAAGGCTGGGCCCAAATGTCACCTCCCTGCTCCCCAGGAACAAGTGACATTTCCCTTTCTCTCATTTGTCGCACCAAGCCATGAGCTTCCTGGGCACAGGGCCCCGAATGGGGGTGCTGCTCAGCCCCTCCTGCCTCACCCTGGCCCTGGGTCCTGCTGAGGACCCAACCCTCCCATGTGACCTCAGGCTGGGGCTGGGGCTGGGGCTCACCGTGGGCTGATTGTAGTGCTCCAGGGACATAGTGACCACATTGAGGCAGATGATGAAGGTGATGAAGATGTCCAGGTAGTGGCTGGTACACATGGAGTGGATGAGCAGCCGGGTAGGACAGTAGGTGGCATAGTAGGGCAGACGCTGGGCCTCTGCAGGGGGACGCAGGGGGTTGGGGCCCAGGCAGCAGGAAGAGACAGCAAAGGGGAGGGAGGAAGCAAGGGGAGAGATGTCAGAACACCCCAGGCCTTGAGAGTCAGACTCCGGTCTCCTCCGCCCAGCCAGGGGGCCACAAGGAAAAGGGGTAGAGGTGGGAGAAGGCAGGACGGTGACTGTCCCCATCTACCCCAAACATGCCCACGGGGCACGCTGGGGCTCCCGGGCTCCTGCTGCTGCTGCAGGGGTCCCACAGCCCAGGGCTAGGCGACCAGGCCCTTGCCCTCTGCTGGGCTGACCCACTGGGGAGTCGCCAATGGACTCCGGGTGGACACCAACAAAGGATGGGGTCCCCTGGGCAGGCAGATGCTGAGAGAAGGGGCAGGGCCAGGGGCACAGAGCCCACCCTCTGTTCCCTCCCTGCTCCCAAGGCCCAGGGGCTTTGGCGAGACCTAGGCCTCGGCCACCGCACCAGGAGGGCCACGGGCACAGGCAGAGGAGGCCTGGGGAGGGGGGGCGGCCCACCCCCTGCGGTCACCCACTCACTCCGGCGCTTCTTCTCCAGGCGCCGCAGCCGCTTCTCCTCGCGCCGCCGAGCCTCCTCGGCCTCCTGGTGCTGCCGGCACTTGTGGAAGTTCTCCACCACGACGCCCACGAACATGTTGAGCACGAAGAAGCTGACGATGAGCAGGAAGGAGATGAAGTAGAGCAGCATCCAGGGGTTGTGGTTGGGCACCGGCTGCGGGGGGCAGACGGGGCTGAGGCCGGCCACGGGGCGGCGGGGGGCGCAGGAAGCTCCCACAGGCGGGCCCTGGCTCTAACTCCCTCCCGGACACCCGTCCGCTGGCCTCAGCCAAACTCCGGCCCTTGCCCGGGCTCCCCACACAGCACCCTCTCGCCTCGGGCCTGACCCTGCCGTCCCACTGCCCCCTCCTCCCGCCCCCCACAAGGATCCGACCCTCCGCAGAAGCCGGCTTGGAGCGCTATCCCTGCCCAGCAGGGGGGTTTGCCAAAGCAAATGGAGCAACGACTTCTGCTGCCCAAGAACAGGCCGACGGTGGAAGATCCGGACAAGGATGGTGAGGGGTGGGCCCCGGCGGGCGGCAGGAGACACCGGGGCTGTGGGTCCTGCCGACGCCAGTTTCAGACAGCTGGGCCCCGGAGACACCGTGCCCCTCCCCCGCTGCCCCTGGCCTGGCCCCAGCCCACCCGCACCTGCTGGTCCACAGCAACAGCGTCCAGTCCGTTGTACATGATGTTCACCCAGCCATCCTTGGAGGCCAGGACAAAGAGGGACATCAAGGCCTGGAAGACACAGGAAGGGGAGGCCACGGGAAGTGGGTGCAGGCAACGCTGGCATCCTGTCCCATCCTTCCCCGACAAAGAGGCCTTCCCTGAGGACGACAAGAAACTCTTCTTGAGGACCTACTGTGTGCCTGCTATATACCTGGCAGGCACTGCTGCAGGTGAATGAGGGCTAGACGAGGAGTCCTGGGTTCAGCTCTGAAATTAATTCACGAAAATTCATGCGCTCTTTCCCTTCACCCACGGACTGTCACTAATACTTAAGTGCCTGCCTGCCAGGTCCGCTGGGAGAGTCGAGGTTCCTCACAAACGTGAGAGGCCCCACCACCATCCCCCAAGCTTGGAAAACGGGAGGCCTGGGCATAGCCCGAGCTCTGCCACTCACTGGCTGGGGGACTTGGGGCAAGTTCCTCAACTTCTCTGGGCCCCAGCTTCCTTGTCTATAAATGGCAATGATTGCCCTCCCTCGTGTTCGTGTGAAACTTTACATGGAAGTGATGCCCAGGAGATGCCAGCCAAGGCTCCTACACAGATGGCAGGCCAAAGCAGGCTCGTGTCCCCTCCACAGGACTGCGAGCTGGTCCCAGAGCAACAGCACAGAGCCTCACACGCCATAGGGGCTCCATAAAGGTTTTCTGAGCTGGACGGACCCGGTGCCATTCTTGCAAAGCCCCAGTGCGCTGACACCAGACCACCAGGGCTTGCCCAGAGGTCACACCTCCTGCTCTAGAAGCCCCTCCACCCCGCCCCCGTGCTTCCAGAACACTTGTTCATTTGTTGCAGCCCAGGCCTCGGGCTGGGAAGTGGGTCTCCCGCCCTGCACTGGCCCCTTCCCATCCATCCAGGGCACAGACTCATCAGCTTCCCTTCCAGGTGGGAATGGTGCTGAGGACTGCCTGGAAAGGCTCAGGCCCAGGAAGAAGTCAGAGCAAGGGAGACACAGGGAGCCCTCTTTGCCCGAGAGAGGCATGAAGCCCTTACATGCCAAGGGGCAAATGTCCCTGTGAGCTCTTGGATCACAGGGGCTTGAAGTGCAGAGCCTGGACTGAGAATCACATGCTGGCTATCACTTCCCCAATCATAGATAAGGACCCTGACCCAAGATGCTGGAAGCTGCCTGAGGGCACACAGCTGGTGACGGGCCAGCAAGGAAGGCTCTGGGCCGTGCGGTAACTCCCCCGATGGCTCCGCACACTGAGAACACCTTACTTCCGGGTCCAGGGGCTTCAGCCTGGCATCAAGCATGTCCAGAGGGGGAAAGGACTAGGGATGTTCCATGGGAGCAGGACCCCGGGCCTGGCACTGAGGTCAGGGAGTCAAGAACAACCTCATCAAATGCCCCCCCAGGCTTTCCCTTGGCTTCCTGGGACATCTTGTTTAAAACTTCTGTTTTGTCAACCATTGAGTTCCAAACCTGAAAGGCATGGCTTCTGGGAAATCTGGAGGGGATGGGGGAGCTCCCGTGTCCCAGTTCCTGACTCTCTTTCCCTGCCCACTCACTGCTCCTCAGTGGCCCCACGGCCCCTCCCCGGGGGCAGGAGGAGTGGGATCTCTCTTCACGTGAGAGGAGAGTTTCAAAGGCCTCCAGCCAGAGAGTTCCCTGGGTCACATGCACCTGGACCCTGCTCCCTCCCTGGGGTGACCTGGGGAAGGCGCACCCCATCTGATCACCCCTAGCTCCTAGCCGCCTGGGTGGGCCCTGAACAAACAGTAATCGTGGAGGGAGGGTGAGCATGAGGCTCTTTGGAGGCAGCCAGGCGGGGGCTCTCATCTGGGGCACTATTCAGTGGGTCAAGCCTGGCAGGCCCCCAGGAGAGGAGACCAAGGGCAAGGCAGGAATTGGTCAGGGGGCCTGCCCACCCACTGAGATGGAGAGCCAAGCAGATGGGTGCTGGAAATGGAAACCACCACCACCCCCCCCCGGGCCAGGGCTTTGCTACACTTTGTCACCACTGCCTGCCTGGTAGACTGTCACATTCCCATTTTACAGATGAGGAAACTGAAGCTCAGAGAGCCCACACCCACAATAAGTGGCACAGAGCCAAGATTTATATCCAGATCTGGCTGTCTCTAAAACTATTGTCTGGGTCCCCTGGGTGGGGGCTGGGGGCCAGGAACCAATGTTCACTGAAGCACCTACTAAGCGCCAGGTACTCCTGGGACATTCTGCACTCAGGATCTCAAAGCCTCATGCTACCTGTGAGGTGAGTGCCACCTCTACCCATTTTGCAGAAGAGAAAACCGAGGCCCAGAAAGAAGTCACAGGAATCAGTCCTAGCAAATCAGGACCTTGATCTGTGATCCCAGGCTGTGGGCACTGAAGAGCTGGCACCCCCAACCCACTGGGGGATGGGTCAGGTCAGGGGGTATGTGGGTGGCCCTCACCTGGCCCAGATTGTCAAAGTTGTACTTGTGGTGGACCCAGCGGTAGTTGGCAGCCACGCAGTCAGAGCGGTTGGTGATGTTGCGGGTGTCCACGCCCAGACAGTGGTAGAACTTGCCCTTGAAGAGCTGGGGGGTGGGGAAGGAACGCACGGTTAGTGACACGTCTGTAGAAGGGGTGGGGGTGAGGGCGGTGCACATCAGAAGAGGGACCCGCCCCGCGTGGTCACTCCCTCTGTGCATAACCTGGACCAAGCACTCGACTGCACCGTCTCACCGAGTCCCCCCACATGGGGTAAGGCTATTCTCAGCCCATCTCCCAGATGAGCAGACTGCGGCCCAGTGGTGTTAGGTAATTTCGCCAAAGCCATAGGAGGTTTAGAAAGTAGCTGAGCCAAGGTTCACGCCTGTGATCTGTCTGATTTCTGGGCTCTTCCTCAGACCTCCCCTCAGTCCTGGGGATGCGGGCAGGGACTCAACAGGAGAAAGCTGTCTTTCCCCAAGGGTGAGAGGGAGAAAGGGAGCCCTCTCTCGGGACCCAGGCACTCTGCCTGGAGGGGGCAGCGTCACTGTCCACATGGAGGCCACACCATACCCCTCCTGCCCAGGCAGCTATTACAGACCTCTTAGTGGCCCCGAAGGACACCCGTGCCCAGAGCCCCTTGGCAGCACCACGCACGTCCCCACCCTCTCCCGAAACACCTTCTGCCGACCATGACCTGCGGCATCACTTCCTCAAGGCCCAGCACCGAGGCCACTGCTTTCTGGGTACTTTTCCTCTGGCCCTCAGCAGCCCTGTGTCTCTGGGTAGCTTAGACTCCTGTGGTACCATTTACCCAGGCTCCTCTGCGCTCAGATATTGAGGTCTGTGTCTGCCCCCCTCCCTGGACTGGGAGCTCACCACTGGCAGGGATGTGGGCACTCAGCCAGGGCTACCTGAGCCCCCAGGTTGGTCAACGCGAGGTCGGGCGAGTTGAGCAGGAAATATGGAGCCTCGTCCCCGACCATGGAGCTCACCCCAGTGCCTGCCCGGACTGAGCACCCCTCACCTGCACCCCCAGGATGCCAAAGATGATGAAGAAGGCACAGCAGATGAGGACAATGTTGCCAATGGGCTTGAGGGACGAGATGAGGGTCTCCACCACCAGCTTCAGACCAGGCGCTCGGCTGATGACACTAGAGCAGAAGGGGCAGAGGCGACATGAGCCTGCAGCCACTCTGGGAACAGCACCCACTCTGCCCAGAGTCCCCAAGGCAGAGAACCTCGGACCCGGGATCTATATGCACAGCAGGGCACTATGCCCTAACCTAACATCCCCCTGGGGTCCACGCCACACCATTCATCTGGAGACTGAGGGCCAGAAATGGCAGCGATTCACCCAGGGACACACGGAAAGTGGGTAGCGGTCATGAAGGCCACTTTCAGCCCTGTCTTTCTAGCACCCCTCTCCCGCTAGGGTCTCCCGACTCCACCCCCAGGGGCAGCATCAACAGCCTGGTCCCTGTCCCCGCTAATCTGGCATGTGCTTTCGAAGGAATGAGTGAGTAAGGACAGCCAGCGTGAGAGGTCCACTTAGACCCCGGGAACTTCACTAGAACGAGCAGGGATTCCCCCATCAGGGGGGGCACAGAGTCCTCACCGCAGGGGCCGCAGGGTGCGCAGGAGCCGCAGGACTCGAAGGACCCCTAGGATCTTGGCTCCCCCGGCTGAGGCCACAGACACCACTATGTCAATGATCGACACGAAGACGAGAAAGCCATCCAGCACGTTCCAGCTACTACGCAAGTACGCCTGCTCGCCAAAGTACAGGCCCAGCGAGACAACCTGGGGGCGGGGCGACGGGCGGAGTCAGCCCGACTTCGTGATTGGGGGCGGAGCGGTGCAGCCAGCCTCCGTGAGGGGGCGGGGCGAAATCAGGTGCGGCTGGAGCGGGTGGCAGTCAGGCAGAGGGCTGGGCGGGTTCTCTGGCAGCGGTCAGGTACCCCACTGTCCCCCTGAAATACATGCCTGCCGGGCCGCCCCATTCCCTACTCCCCGCATTTTCGGCAAACAGAATTCAAAGCCAAGCGCTCTGGGAAGCATCCGGAAAGGGATCCTTCCCCTGTACCCCACCCCTCCAGCAAGTACCTCCGTTACACTGCAAATGTTTCCCTGTGTTCACCTTTCCGGCAGGATGTGAGCTCCTGGAAAGTGACCCCCTCTGGGTCCCTGGAGCTCAACCTGGGAGCTGGCACCCAGGGGGGGGGGGAGGGGGGGTACGCCTCCGAGGCCCTCTGTGGACTATGGCTGAGGGGCAGGTGAGTGACAAGTTTTTGGAGGGGCTTGCCCCGAGCCAGGCCCCTCCCCCAAGCTGGGGGTGGGAGAGGGTCCCAGGTGAAGCTGGGAGCTACCTTCAGTGTCATCTCGCCCACGAAGATGGCTGTGAAAATGTAGTTCGACACAGTGAGGAAGATACGTTCCTGAAAGAAGGGAGGTATCGTGGGCCCAGGGGCTCCCAGAACTGCCCAGCCACCTGGACGCCCTCTTGCCAGGCCGTCCGCCACGGGGCACCCTGCTGCTACTTCTGTCTCAGGAGGCGGCCCCCTCTCCAGCGGCACTCTCCCACCACACCTCCCTCCGCGGCACCTGCTGTGGGGCCTGGCTGAGCTCTCCTAGCCCCTTGGGCCCCGCACAGTGTCCCACAGCAGGCGCTGGTGGTCTGCCCTCCACTTTGTCCCTCGCTGCCCGAAGGCTGCGGCCACTCACGGTGCTGCCGGCCTCGATCTGGGGCCTCTCCAGGGCGATGGTGATGCAGTTGAGAAAGATGAAGGCCAGGACAACATAGTCGAAGAGCTTGTGGGCGATGATGGTCTGACACAGGACTCGGAACCTGACCAGGGTGGGCAGGGTGCCGCATGAGTGTCAGTTTGCCCCTTGGCCCAGAAGGCCCAGACGCAGGTGGGGACTAGGGTGGCCTAGAGGGGCTGACATGTCCCTTCTGGGGCCACACGACAGGTGGTAACTTCGTATCTGCACAGGTGCCCCCTCGGAGCTGCCTCCCCCGAGCACACGGCACCACAGGATAAAGGGCATCCCTTTTGCCCTGGCACTCAAGGCCTTCCAACACTGCTCCAAAGCTCTGAGCCTGGACCTCCAGCCATTTGGACACACACTGCCTGATACCCTCAGCTTCCGCCCCTCAGGCCTTCCCGCAGACTGCTCCCTCCACCTGGACCAGTCTCTACCTCTCCACAACCCCTGCTACACCTCGAGAAATGCTATCTATGTAGCCTCCAAAACCCAGCACAAAGGCCTCCTCCTCCAGGAGGCCTACTGGCGCCCCCTCCAGAGTGTGGGCACCCCAGGCTACTTGAGGATTTGTCAGACCTGGTGCCAGCACAGGAATGGCCTAGACTAGGGATGTCCAGGAAGCCCCCAGCCCCCACCCCTGCATGAACACGTAGACCCTCCCCCAGCCCTGCAGACTGGGCTCCACCACTGGGCTGGGAAGGCCCTCAGGAGGAGGGAATTCCCGCACCAGTAGCCTTGCCTGGCTTGGCAGGCGTCTCTCCCTCCCAGACATGCCAACCCCCTACTCTAACCTCACACCAAGCCTGGCCTCGCCCACCTGTTCTCAGGGGAGAAGAGGTAGACAGACCAGTCCTCGCGGACCTCGCACCAGTCAGGCTTGTAGACGTCGATCATCTTGCGGACGCGGAAGCACAGGGTCTGGCAAGGCGAAGATGGGGTGCATACGGATCGGCGAGGCGCAGAGGTGCGCCACCTCCGCCCACCCCAGCCACATACCAACCTGGGCCCACCGGCTGACCTGCGAGCCCTCCCAGAGAGACCAGAACCCTCGCCTGCCCCAGGTTAGGCAAGGAGGTCTCCTCCACCAGCCGGGCAGGGGCGGGGTCGCTGGGGGGCGGGGGCAGTTCCGGCCCCGGCCGCTGC
>NW_027529175.1:510831-511038 GCF_008692635.1 Crocuta crocuta | reverse complement strand
CCCCGAGCCCCCTCGCCCGCTCACGTAGTCGATCTCTTCCTCGTCCTCCCCGCGATCCCGGCGGTCGTCCATTTTGGTAAAGACGTCCTTGGCGATGCTGGGCATCCTGCCATTGCAGTCCTCGTGCCCGGGGGCCGGGCCCACCGCCCTCCACGTCGCCCGGGGGTGCGCGCCCACGGCGGGCACCAGCTCGGCCAGGTCCATAGT
>NW_027529175.1:483012-510605 GCF_008692635.1 Crocuta crocuta | reverse complement strand
AGCAGGAGCTCCGGGAGCTGGACTGGAAGGAAGCCGGGGCTCGGGTCGGCGCACCCACCACACACACCCCACTGTAGGGGCTGAAGTCAGCCTGCAAACCCGCTGAGGCCTGGCTGGTGGGTGACAGAACAGGCTAGACCCCAGGGTCCTCTCCCAGCCCCGCTCTCACTCCATCCACATCCGTGCACGTGTGGGCGTCCCTAGGGTGTGGTTACATCCCCTCCTGCCACCTCTTCCCTTGAGGAAGCTACAGCAGGTTAGAGGAGTCTTCCCATTTTACAGATAAAGAAACAGGTTCAGAGAGGGCTATAACTTGCTCGTGGTCACACAGCTTGAAAGTGGTACAGGCTAGATTTGAATTCTGGTATGTCTGACTCCAAAGCCCCAGCTCTTTACCCTATGCAGTGTGGTCAAGATAAAAACCCAATTCTCCACACCAAACCTACTGGCACTATTCTTTCTTTCTTTTCTTTCTTTCTTTCTTTCTTTCTTTCTTTCTTTCTTTCTTTCTTTCCCCCTCCTTCCCTCCCTTCCTCTTTCTTTTTCTTTCTTCTTTCTTTCTTTTCTTTCCTTCCTTCCTTCCTTCCTTCCTTCCTTCTTCCTTCCTTCCTTCTTCCCTCCTTCCTTCCTTCCTTCCTTCCTTCCTTCCTTCCTTCCCTTTCTTTCCTTTCTTTCTTTCATTGTCGCCAGGCCCTACTCTGGCACTAGGCACCCAGGAATGCAACAGACATGGTCCCTGCCTGGTTCTAGCTGGAGTCTGGTCCCCTAAACCTGGGCACCAGCCTAAGGCTGGACTGACAGGCACTTCTCCCCCAGGCCCCCCGCCATACACCCCAGCAGGGAACACCCACCCAGAGCACCCCTCAGGGACTCACCAGGGAGCGCTGGTCATAGCTCACCCTCCCCAGTGACATGACACTGCTCTTGCGGGAGCCCAGGGCCACCAGGACGGGGTCCGGCTGCAGTGAGAGGCGGGGGGCGGGTGCTGCGGCCCCCACAGGGCCCAGATGTCCACCCAGTGGGAGGTTGGGGTCCAGGTGCCCATTGGGGGTCATGGGGATTGGGCAGATCTTGGGATCTGGAGGGTGAGATGGAGACAGAAAGAAGGGCAAACAGAACAAGAGCAAAAGAATTCATGAGACAAACAGACGTGGATGGGAACAGAGAGTTTTTCCGGGGAGACCTCCACCACCTTCCCCGTTGGACCCCATGCGCCTCTCTCCTTCACCCTCCCTGCAGAGCCCTCAGCTTTCTTTTTTATTATTAAGTTTTAAATTTTAATTTACTATAGTTAACATACAGTGTAATATTAGTTCCAGATATACTTGGTAGTGATTCAACATTTTTTTTCATTTTTTAAATGTTTATTCATTTTTGAGAGACAGAACACGAGTGAGGGAGGGACAGAGAGAAAGGGAGACACAGAATGTGAAGCAGGCTCCAGGCTCTGGGCTGTCAGCACAGAGCCCAACGCGGGGCTTGAGCTCACGAACCGTGAGATCATGACCTGAGCCGAAGTCGGACACTCAACCGACTGAGCCGCCCAGGCGCCCCAGTGATTCAACATTTCTATACGCTACTCAGCATTCATCATGCCAGCTTTCTGTTTGGATGAGTGGATCCCCTGCTCCTGTATTCGGGGCCGGCCTGTGTTCACCCATCATGAAAACCTCACTCCTGGGCCCACTTCAGGAAGCAAGGCAAACACGGTCCAGCCCGGTTATCACGTAGGACACTGGCCATGGGATGGGGACGCTTATTCCAAGCTGCCCAGTGGTGTCAAACAGAACCAGAACCAAGGTGTCCTGATGCCCGAGGCTCTCTCTTCCCAACAGGCCACACCACGGAGGGGTGAGGGTGAAGTACACCTACCTCTGTGGCTAGAATTCAGGAGAGCTATGAATGTCACTGACTTCTTTTGGGGGATTTGCCTGTTTCTTTCCATTATGAATGTATGCAAACCAGAGAATCAGCAGTCGTGGAGCCTGGGCTTAAGGAGAAACCTGATGCTGTACCCTGAGCCCCCCCGGATCTCTGGGGAAGGGTCCTGGCCCCCCAGGTGGCAGTGGAGACCTGTTTACCTCCGCCACTATCCAGGCCCTCCGGAAGCTTGTCGAACTCCTCCATGTTGGATGAGCTCTGGTCCTCGTCCGAGTAGGAGCGATTGGCGTCACCCTGGGAGACCATCCCTCGTGTTGGACTGCACAGTGGCTCAGCCCTTCCCTCCCTCCTGAATTTTTCAAGGGGTGTTCCATGCCCATTTTACAGATGGGGAAACAGAGCCTCAGAAAAGGAAAGTGAGAAGCTAACAAGGACCGAGGCCATAAACCCACACCTGCTGGACTGCAAGTAACCCCGAAACCTCAGAGAATGGAGGAGGCAGGATCCAGATCTCGGGGGCTTTAGAATTTCAGGGATGGGGAGACCTCAGCCAACACCTCCAGGGAGAGGCAAGGGTCCCTTTGCAGCCTCCACTTGCACGCTTCCTGTGACAGGAAGCTCACCACCTAATTGGCAACCCCCCTCCTTCAGACCGTGTTCCCTGCTAGGTGTCTGACTTGCAGCCCCTCCCCCATTCAAGCCCCTACCCCACCCAGCCTGGTCCAGCACCCCCACCCCACTTCCTCTGCCAGGGCTGCACTCACCTCCGCCTGGAAGCCCTCCACCAGGATGGCCACCAGGAGGTTGAAGAGCACGTAGTTGCCAAAGGTCATGAGGGCGACAAAGTAGAGAGAGGCCCAGGGGGAGGTGGAAGCCATGCCGTTGTAGAGGACGACGTTCCAGTCCTCCTGGGTGAGGATCTGTGGGGGACGGGGGAACACACTCAGCCCTGGGGCACCCCCAGGCCCCGGCCCAGCCCGAGGGCAGAGAGCATCCACCCGGTGGCGGAGCCACAGGCACCCCTGCAGCCGTGGACACCACAGCATCCTCTCACACACGCTCGAGCACACCCAGGGGCCTCGCGTGACAGGGCCCCAGCCGGCACTGTGTCTCCCTGGCAGAGCTTCTGCCCCTCACCCACACGCTGCTCGGCCCACTGCCCCCCAGCCTGCCTGTGACCCACACCCGTGCCCTGATTCTCACTCCCAGCTGATGGGCGCTCCTTCCCCGCTGCTCCCACAGCCCCTTCCTCTCCACACATATCTGCTCGCTCCCCCCACCTGGCCCCTCCATGAGCCCACCCTTCCTCCCTCTGACCCCCAGGCCCACACACACTCATTGAACCATGGCGGGTTTATATGTGAGAAAATAGTCTCAGAGAAGCACCGCAGTGCACCCTAGTCTTGGAGCAGGAGTGGAGGGGCAGAGATGGGCATCAGCTGGGTCAACGAGCTCCCAGAGCCAATGCAGTGCCAGCCTGACCCCGCACCCGCCGGAGCCCGGAGCTGAGGGGCCTCCCTGGCAGCCCCCCTCCCTCCTCTGGATTCTCCGAAGGGGCACCTCTGAAAAGCAACGCAAGCAGGGTCCTTCCTGGGAGGAACCCCTTCCCCTGACACACAGGAATGCGTGCAGCTGCTCACCTGGAACACTGTGACGATGGCCCACAGCAGGGAGTCAAAGTTCTTCCTGTCGGGGACCGTGTCTCCTGTGTCTGTGCGGAGGCTGAATTTGCAGCCAAAGATGTGCATCCCGAGGATGCTGGGGGAGGAACGGAGGTGGCTCAAGGGGGCCGCCCACCCCACCGCACTCTCAGAACAGACCGGTGAGGTGGCTCCATTTTACAGAAGGCAACACTGAGGCTCAGAGGGCAAGCACTGGCTCAGAGCCTCAGGGTATTAAGTGACGGTGCCAGGATTCACGCCGGGGTCCAGGGCAATGCCTGCAGAAGCCCCAGCAGCCATGCCCACCCCACCCCCGGGCTCCGGCCCTAGCAGGTCCCCACAAGCGGTCCCTGGGGTGGGCAGGGCTCACCTGAAGATGAAGATGAAGAGCATGAGCAGCATGCAGAAGGTGGCCACGTTGTCCATGGTCTTCATGAGCACCACGAGCTGGCGCCGCAGCGCGGGCATGAACCGCACCAGCTTCAGCACCCGCAGCAGCCGGAAAGTCCGCAGCACCGACAGGCCGCCGTCAGCCTGCCCCACGATCTCCCAGATGCTGGGGGGAGGTGAGCAGGGGAAAGTAACAGGAGGGCTCAGCAGAGGGCAGAGCAGAGAGAGAGGGCGAAGGGGGTTTGGGGGTGGGGGCCAGAGAGATGGAGAACATCCATCCATCCATCCATTCATTCTGCAAGTCACAAGTTTCGCAGGCCGTCGCTGCTCCAGGGCATGCTCTAAACCCGGGGCTCTTGACCTTGAGTCCATGGACACTCCCCAGGAGAAGTCTCTGGCTAGAATTCAGGAGGTCTACGAAGGCCACTGACCTCTTTGTGAGACTTCCCATTCTTTAGACCATGAATGAAAACCAGCCGCAGAGAATGAGCCATCTCTGTGGCTTTTTGACTGGTCAAAATCACTGTTGTTTTTATATCTTACAACAGCTGATGGACATATTAATACCCAAATACTCTTTATACCCATCCTTTCTTCGGAATGATGGTAGGCCCAAGACCTGCAGCCAGATCGTGCTAGTTACTGCATCGATCTAGAAGCATGTGTTTTACCGGATGACAGATATTTAAATATTCGAGAACTGGGTTTCGGCGCAATTGATTTCCTTTGTGCCCTGGCATGCGTTTGCCAGCTGGGGACAGTGCACTAGATCCCTCGTCCCCTCCCCGCCCCCCCCCCCACTGCTTTCGGGCCCACAGCCCACTGGCAGCAGAGGCAGCACCTGATGATGACAATGATGCTGTCGAAGATGTTGTAGGGGTTGCGTAGGTAGTCAAAGAGCCCGAAGGCGGCCAGCTTCAGGAGCATCTCCAGGGCGAACATGCTGGTGAAGACCACGTTACAGATCTCCAGGATGTTGGTCAGTTCCTCGGGCTGCGGGGCCGTGGGGACAGGGGATGGGGACCTGGGTCAGGCCAGAGCACAGCCATGAATCCTCTCCAGATGCTCATTGGCTCCAGGCCCCCAGGGAGTTGGGGAAGCCTGGCTCCGCCCTCTTGGCTGAGTGAACTGGCAGGTCAGTGTCCTCACTGGACCGCCATGGCCTTGGGAGCCTTACAGCTCTGCTGCACCTCTGCTGTTGTAAGAGTCCACTGAGATGGGGGGACCCCACAGGACTGACCTTCCACACCCTCGGAAAC
This sequence comes from Crocuta crocuta, assembly GCF_008692635.1. NCBI lineage: Eukaryota > Metazoa > Chordata > Mammalia > Carnivora > Hyaenidae > Crocuta > Crocuta crocuta. Next base: position 505,414 of record NW_027529175.1, on the reverse strand, counting down.
GATGCTGGTACTGCACACTGAGGGGATCTATCATGATGCCCCTTTTACAGATCAGAAAGCAGGCTCGGTAGGGGCACCTGGGTGGCTCAGTCGGTTGAGCATCCGACTTCGGCTAAGATCATGATCTCGTTGATTCATGAGTTCAAGCCCTGTGTCGAGCTCTGTGCTGACAGCTCAGAGCCTGGAGGCTGCTTCAGATTCTATGTCTCCTCTCTCTGCCCCTCACCTGCACTCTCTCTCTCTCTCTCTCTCTCTCAAAAGTAAATAAACATGAAAGAAAGAAAACAGAAACAAGCTCAGGCTGCTGCAGAACAAGACAAAACAGGCCTGTCGATGCCAGACACTCCCTATTTGCCCATGACCTTATTCCACTTAGGAAGCACTTACCACATGCAGGACCTTTTTGTTTTTTTAACTTTACAGGCATCATGTCACTTAACCCCACACAAGAGCCCATTTTGCAGATGAGGAAGCAGGCTCGGAGAAGGCCAGGCCCGTGCCTTCGGCTGTGGAGCTGGTAAGGGGCAGAGCCAGGATCTGAATCAAGACAGCTTGGTTCCAAGGCTCCCCCCATTAACCTCTGCCTGTGCAGACCTCCCTACGGAGCCCGCCCCACTCCCCCTTTCCCCAGCAATGGCTCTCAGGATTGTGGGCGGCTGGAGACCACTGTGCCCTGTGAAGGGAAGACAGCTCTTTAATGTACGCGGGGCACCCTGGCCGATGGGGCTGGCTTCACACACTTCTCAGGGAAAGACACTAGAACCCACAGAGGAGAAGGGTTAAAGTCACCAGCTGATCAGAAAGAAACGAGCACCTTCTGACCCTGGAGCTGTTTCTCTACTGGTTTTTAGCAGCAGTTGACACCCCGATAAATGGGACTATCTGAGCACCCCTGGAACACAAAACAGACCACATTGCGGGCCATGACTAGGCGACAGGGTTCTATGGACACTCCCTCTAACCTTCGTGTTCTCATCCATAAAACGAGGGGGTGGAATAGGATGATATTCATTCCAGACCTCTCCGCTAAGCGCCATACAGGGTTCAGCCCCTCTCTTCCCTCTCTAGGACTGTGAAAGTGTCCGGTTTGTGCTCACCAATGAGCCATGTAGCTCACACCAAATCACAGAGAAGGGAAGGGCCATTTCTTAGGCCCCAGCACGCGCTCACACTGAACTTGACGTCAAACACAATTACCGCACCTCCAACAATCGGCTGGTGTCTCCATTTTACAGATAAGGACACTGAGGCCCGGGGAAGCAAACTGACTTGCTCTGAGCCAGGATGGAGCCAGGATGGAGCCAAGCCACGAAATCAGACTCCAAACTGCTGTCCGTTACACACACAGAAACTCCGCCTGAACTCATGGTCCTTTCCTTGGCTCAGTCCTTGTTGCATGTATTCTACACGTCCGCGGGGCACCGTGTGCTGGGCGCACCCGAGCTGCCAATGACAAACAGCCACAGGTGCTAAAAACAGAGGAAGGTGAGGGAGTTTTGAGGGAACAGTGATCCTGCAGTCAGGGGCACCTTCCTGGAGGAAGTGACATCTCAGCAGAGCCCTCAAAGCTGGGAGGGGGAGCCCAGTGACAGGGAGGAGAAGAGAAGGTGTCTAGGCAGAGGGACGGGCCAGAGCAAGAGTGGGGAGGTGGGCGAGCTGCCATCCATCGGCACCCCCAGCTCCAGCCCAGCCCCTCTACCAGGCGACCGAGCGCCTCCGGGGCCTGACTTTGATTCCATTTGGGTTAAAAGGAGAAGAGAAAAAAAAAAAAAAGAAAAAGAAAAAGAAAGAGTGCCCAGGAAACCTAATAAAACTGCCAGGTCCTCTCAAGCCCAGATAAAAGGAGAAGGCCCCATTTCCATCTGCAATTACATTTGACTCACAAAACGGTCCTTGGAAGGGAAGTGGGACCCTGGGAGGGGCCCTCGGTTAGGGAGGGGCTGGGCCCCGGTGTCCCTGGCGGAGCCAGGGCCCAGATGCGACGCAGAGCCACCAATTTCCCCGATCCGCCAAAACGAGATCAGCGGAGATGAAAAATGTGGCTGCTGACAGTCNCTCTCCTGAAAGGCCACCCCCTCACCCGCCTCCCCCACACTTGCAGCAGCTGTTTCTCTAGTCAAGCGCACACCTGTTAATCTTTCTCTAATGGACCATCCATCACTCCCGCAAGCATTTTTCTGGGAGAGAGACAGCGAGCAGGAGACAGACAGATGAACACAGGCTTTTCTGTGTTGTGGGACCAAGGTGGACGGGTATGTGAAGAGGAACGGGGGGAGGGGGCGGGGGGGGGGCAGCCATAAGGGAGACGGACGGACAGACAAATAAAGATACGGGGACTGAGAGGCAAAGGCGGGGTGTGGAGACAGGAGACAGAAAGAAAAACACAGATAAAAACATAATAAAAGACCAAGATCATGATATTGTGGGAGTCAGCGCCGGAGCCAGGAAAGTGAGAGACGGCAGGCAGACAGACTGCCAGGCAGAGGCTGCCGAGAGGCATCCGGAGGTGGCAAAGACCCACCCGGTGACAGGAGGTGACAAAGGGCAGAAAACCACGTTGAGCTGAAGGCAAGAGAGAGGACACGTAAGGAGGGACTACATCCAAAGTGAAGGGAGAAGGGCAAGGGCCACCTCCTTTGCTCCCGTGCCAGGCTTGGAGGCACCAGGCTGGCCGTTTCTGCAGGGGTAAATAAGGGCCCTGGTGGGCAGGGGTCCCTAAGCTGTCCACTGAAATCTCTGGAGACCAGTGCCATCCTGTAATGACAATGGCCGCTGGGTCAAGTGTCTCCCACATGCCAGTCGGTGCTAAGCACCTTCCACGAATTATCTCATCTAAGCCTCAAACGTTACCCTATAGTATCCTCATTTTATAGATGGAGAAACTGAGGCTCAGAGGGAAGTGACTGCCCAGGGCCAGAGCCAGGCAGTGGCAGAATCAGACCTCAACATGAATCAGAGGTGTTCTCCCTCTGGCCTGTCCCCGTCTCCATGGCCCTGACGGCATCACTTGCCCCACTTCTCTGACTTGAGGCTCCAGTTCAGTACAGACATGTCGCTGCCCTGTTTATAAGTCTTCTGTGGATCCCGACTACCTTAAGGCACTTTGTGGATGGACAGCCCCCTCCCCAGCCTCCGGGGCTGTCTCCTGCCCTTTGTGCACAGCACCCTTGAGGGCTCAGGGTCCTTTGGGGGAATGCCTGAGCTCCTGGTCCCTGTACCTGTCCCTCCTCAGTCTCACTGATGAACTCATAGTCAACCTTCAGGAGCCATCTCAATGCCACTGCCTTTGGGAAGCCTTCCCTGACTGCAGCCCACGTTGGCTCTCTCCCCTAAGTGCCCACAGAGCTAGAATGTTGGGCACTAAGCCAGACCTGGGTCAGCAATGACATGGGGGCTGCAGAAGGGAAAATAAAGACTGCTTTGACCCATCCACTGGTCCAGAGGCGTTGAATGCACTCCCCCACGCGCAGGGGCCAGTGGCCAAGCCCCAGGCAGCCCCGGGAGGCTTCCTGCGCCTCACCCCTGCTGCCCATTCAGCCCAACCCTCTGTGTCTTGTCCAACTCAGTGAGCATCCTTCAGTTCCTGGACGGGATGGGACTGAGAGCAGTCTTGCCCGGCTGGGGAGGCGTCACACTCCTGGACAGGTGAGTGCGGGGGAGGGAGGAGGGGCGACAGGGACGGCTCCCGAGCGAAGCTCCCCCGCCCAGGCGCCCCCCACTGCCTCTCGCATGCTTTGTGGAACCTCCGTCTCCACCTCAGCATCTTGGAGCCCCACCATGTCACCTGGGTCAGCCCCGGTTTCCCATCTGCTCGGGGGATATGAGACACTCGCCTTGCCCGCCCCATTGGGGAAGAAATGTGGCAACAGGGGACGGTGGGTGATGATGGAGGGACGTGACCCCACCCACCTGCTTGTCACGCAGTCTCGGGCAAAGAGCAGACCTCAGCGCCATCTGGCCACCTCGTGGGTCACAAGCAGGCCCCTGCCTGGACGACCCTCCCCCGCCTTTTACCTGTCACCTCCTCCCAGGCCAGTCCCTGCAAGGAACAGCATCTTTGACCTTGAGGAACGTGGGGACACTGGAATCCCTTATGATTTTGGTAGCAATGGCCACTTTGGCCATGGGCACCTGCAACCTCACCTCTCATTTGAGCACCCGAGACCACAGAGGCAAGGGTGGAGTAAGAGAGCAACGCCCAGGCTTTGCCCATTGTCACTACCTACCACCCCCACGGTCGTGCGCCCGGCTCCCTGCCAGGCCCCTGCGAAGCCTCCCCTCCTGGGTCTCCACCCCTGCAGGAAAGGAGCTGTGCACGTGCTCCCATCTTCTCCTGCTCCCCCCCACTCTCCCTGCCTCCCAGTGGCCCTGGGCCACCTCTCTCTGCAGGCACCACCTCNCCAGCAGGCCCCCGGCAGGCCCCGCGTGGAGCTCAGCAGAACAATGGCTGCCACTCCAGGCTTCTTTAAAAAGAACATTTTTAAAAATTCTCCCTCCCCCTCACTTTTTTAAAAAAATTCATTAATTTTTTGAGGCTCCAGACAGCGGAAGGTAAATTCGCCCCAAGGGTGGTGATGTGAGGTTCAAACAGAAGACTCATAAATAATTGCAAATTAGTGAGTACCTACTACGCGCTGGGCTGCTTAACACGTTTCGCCCTCCAGCCCCTCTGTGCAGCCCGTTTACAGGTGGAGCTGCCGGCCGAGGGAGGCCAAGTGACTTGCCCAAGACCGCCTGCTGGCAGCCTCAGAACCAGGGAGGAGCCCGGGCAGGGGCAGCAGACGGCGCGCAGAACAGGTCAAGCAGGGAGGCCCCGAGATGGGGCTGGCGGAGACGGGGGGAGGCCACCACCCAGAGAACCCTGGCAAACAGGCCACTCTGAAAAGTGGCCCTGATCTGCAGCATATGCCAATTTCCATGGTGTAAAGACTCCCGCCATGGCCAGTCCCAAGCTCCCAACTGTTCAAGATCAGGCTTTCGAAGTTCCCAAGTGTTAGAAAATTGGCTCTCACAGCCAGTTCCCACAAGCCCCTGGCAGGAACCGGGCCCAGGCTCTATTACAGCGGCTCTGTGACAAGCTGTCAGAAATTAGAGCCAGGACCCCAACATGTCTGTTTCCCCATGAGACGCCCTCTGGGGCCACTGGCCCAGCCAGGCTTCTGCCCCACTCCACCCCCAAGCCTAGGCCGGGAGAGGCCAGAAGGCTGAGCCCTAGGTGAGGAGGTCTGGGCTGCCTGTGTCACCAGCTTTACCTTGCAGAGAGCCCTCCCCCCCATTCGTCCCCAGAGACCTTTTTAATTAAGCTGGAATGGCTGGCAAACCAGCAACTCCAGTGTCGCTGCAGCCCCAGGGGCCGCATTTAAGGAAATTGAATGGAGCCAGTGCTTGGAGAGCTAATGAAGAGGGAAATGAGAGTGTGGCCCACCAAGGGGGCGGCGCAGTGGGCGGGTGGAGTGCCTCCGCAGAAAGAGGGTGGCAGGGACGCAAAGGGGGCGCCACATTCTGAACCCTGGGGGGAGGGTGTCAGTCCTGCCACAGGATGATGTGGGTTCAGGGGCGCCTGGGTGGCTCAGTCAGTTGAACGTGCCGCTTCACTTCTGGTCGTGATCTCACGGTTCCATGGGTTCAAGGCCCACTTCGGGCTCTGTGCTGACAGCTCGGAGCCTGGAGCCTGCTTCGGATTCTGTCTCCCTCTCTCTCTGCCCCTCCCCTGCTCATGCTTGCTCTCTCTCTTTCTCTCACTCACTCAAAAATAAATAAACATTAAAGAAAGATGTCAGTTCAAATCTGACCCCTGATTGTCTGTGGGACCTTGGGTCAGTGACATCCTCTCCCTGGGCCTCAGGGCCACTAGCTGCCAAGTGGGGTGCCCTCACAGGGTAGGGGTGCAGGTCAAGGGAGGGAACCCACCCAGGGGCTGGGGGAGTCAGAAAACGGTGTTTTTCAAGTGGATCCAGGAAAAGGACGTGTCACGCAGGCTGTCACCCAGAGTATGACCAATTTGCTGGGGACATGTGTGCTAACCCCCCCACCGAGCCCTCCTTCCTGCGTCCCTACAAGTAGCCTCCTATCTCTTACACACCCTATATCTCCCCTGGGACGATGTCTCTGAACCCTGATGTCCCAGGGGGCTGGGACGCGCCATTCAACTCAGCCAACAGCCACACGGCACTGCCCGCACCCAGTGCTGAGGACAGAGGAAACCGCAGGGCTGGCCGAGAAGGGAGACCGGGGACAGTCTCTGGGGCCTTGGGGCCAACCTCAGTGCCTCTGGGCCGCGTGCAGGGTGGGCTGTATGGGGACATCAGGGACAGCAGGATGCCCAGGCTGCTGAAGGCACTGCCACAGGGGGGCCTTGGCTGTCAGAGGGCTCGTGGGGAAAGCTGATGGCTGGAAGGCAGGTTTGGCAGGAGTGAGGGGAAAGGGCTGTAGCTGCCTGGAGTCCAGGCTGCGCTGCTCGCTGCTTGGGAGAAAGGAGCCGGATCTCAACCCAGCAGGTCCCAGCCTAGCTTGGCCTCCCTCGCTCACTCACCCCCTGGCCAGGCACCCGGAGGCTCCCTCTCCTCTGGGCCAAGGCCCCAGGGGAGAATCAGACCCAGCCCCGGGCAGGTGGGAGACAGACACACAGGGGACGCTCAACACCCCAGGCCGCATGGGTGGGCCTCGGCACCCAGCCCTCCCTCCAGGCCTGTGCCCGGCCCCGCCCCCAGCACCCGCCCCCACTGGCCTGCTCGTGGTGTTCGATGCCCATGCTGACGGTGTTGACCAAGATGGCCATCATGATGCCCCGGTTGAAGTACTTGCTGTCCACGATGCCTCGGAGCTTGGCTCGGGTCTCCCGCCACACATCCCCGCACAGCCGGGCCGGCCCGTCCGCCGGCTCCTCCTCGTCCTCCTTCTCCAGGCCTGAGGACGCCCCATCCTCGCTGCTCCGGGCCCCATCCCCCTCCTCCTCCTCCGAGTCACCGCCTGAGCCACCAGAGCCCGAGCCCTCCTGGCCCGAGTCAGTGCTGCCCGGGCCGGAGGGCCGCCGGCTCCCCTCGTGCAGGCAGCGCGGGCAGCTGGCCGGGTCGGAGGCCAGCATGGCAGAGATGGGCTGCGCCAGTGCGTGGGGCATCGGGTCCAGGGGACTGTGTTGAGGGCACAGCTCTGTGAAGCAAACACAAAGCAAGGTGGGTGCCTCAGGTCACACAAGCTTGAGGGGCTCTAAGGGGGCAGACCCTGCCCACACCAGGCGCCAACCTAACCCTGGGACACAGCCCCACGTGTGCTTCAAGGTCCTCTGGTTCAAGTTCTGTCTGGGCCCCAGCAGGAGGTCAGGTGGCTTGTGGTTCCTGCGGGATCGGGATCGGCTTTACCACTCTGGGCTTTGTTGGCTGTGGGGGGGAGGGTTCTCCTGGGGATGTGTGTGGTGTGCCCAGAACAGTGCCTGGGGCACATGTGCTTGTCACCTGTCCTTGCTACATCACTTCCTGGCCCGAGGCCCAGCCCTCCCACCGTCCTGCCTGCTGACATCGGACTTGGGGAAATGCCGAGAAAGGGCTTCGAAAAGAGCCAGCCTGATGTGGAGGGTGGACGCCCCTCAGAGAGAGCCAAGGTGACCTTCCATCTTCAATACTCCCACCTGCACGTGGGGCTTGTGTCGCAGGGAGGGAAGGGGGCCGGAGCCCCGGGCAGGAGGCAAACCCTTGCCCTAGAAGCCCCTGGGATTTGGGGCTGGCTGCACGGGCCGCAGGAGGCACAGCAGGGAGTGGGGAGAGATTAAGGAGCCCAGACCAGTCTTGGACCTGAGTTCTGCGACCTTTAACCATTTCAAAGAGGTGTCAGAGAGGTTCTTTCTGGGTGGTTTGGTCTCTCCTTTATGTTTACCCAGGCTGTCTTGGAATAAACATGTTTTCCTTGTGTGAACAAAAAAATACATTAGTGACATTTAAGGGAGGGGTGCCTGGGTGGCTCAGTCGTCTAGCATCTCAGTCCTGGTTTCTGCCCAGGCTGCGGGCTCAGGGTTCATGGGATCGAACCCCACGTGGGGACAGTGCAGAGCCTGCTTGGGATTCTCTCTGTCTCCCCACCACCACCCCCTTCCCTCCCTCATGTGCGCTTTCTCAAAATAACTAAATAAACAGCCAAAGATAATAATAATAATTAAAGGGAATAAAAACATGCAATGCCCGCCCTCCTCATCCAGATTTGCCTCCCAACGTCTCTCTGGACAAGGCCTTCTGACTCATTCATCCCCTGGAGCGGGGGTGGGGCAGGCAGAAGCCGGGAGTCAGTTGCACCTCAGTAAAGCCCATCTCGGCCCTGCTTGTACCTAGGGCTGGGCCCCCTGAAACTTGTTTCCCAGGGAAGGGGGAAGGTACGGAGGCCCAGGGCCAGGGGGCAAGTTCCCCCTCCGGGACTTCTTTGCACATGGCTTCTCTGGAGAGCGTGGGGATGGCAGCAGGAAGCCCCTCCCTGCGTCATCCAGGAACCCTGCGCGCAGACCCCAGCCCCCCATCCACGTGCTGGGCCGGCCCACGGGCCACCTGGAGCCTCCTCCAAGACCACGCCTGGACGGCTGGTGCCTGAGGACGGGTGGGCGGCAGCTCCCAGCATCAGTTCTCCGGCTTCCCTCCCAAGATGCTCAGGGCTTGAGAGCGGCAGGGGCAGGGCCTGGGGGATGGCTGATTCCCACTGCGCATGAGCCCCGTCCTGGACTTTACAGAGCAGGAGACTGAGGCCCACAGAGAGGCCCAGGCTGTCCAAGGTCAACGCTGCGCACCTGCTCTGGGTTGGGTCCCTGCTGACTCCCGTCTTGGCGCCAGCTGGGAGCGGGGCCCATCTCCTATGGCGCATTTGCCTTCTGCGGGAGCCCAAGCGTTCATTTCCCTCTGGAGGCGGGCTCAGCAAACCCAACTCTGATGTCCCTGATGCTGTTTCTGTCACTGACACACTGTGTGACCCTAAGTGACTCCCTTCACCTATCTGGACCTGTTTTCCCAACTGAAAGAGGAATAACATAACTCACTCTGCCCCCTTCTCAGGGCTGTTTTCTAGAAGAGACGAGAAAATGAATGGTGAGCCTTTTCTGAGCCTAACAGCCGAGAGACAGAAGATCACAAAATGGCACAGGGGTCCCCAACACACCATGCCTTGGCACGGTGGGCCACAGCCCCTTTATTCCAGGTGGCTGGTTGTCACCGCTCTGGTGTGCGAGCACGTGGGCAGCAGGAAGGCATGCGGGGCCTGAGACGGGCTGAGTGGGGAGCAGTTAGAGTTTGCCCAGACAGCAGAGACAACTGTCCGTCTCCTTCGAGCGTGAATCCCGGGCGGAGCCTGAGTCCACATGACCACCCCCTGGGGTCGGCAGGGAATTCCCCCAGGGCGCGGGGTGCTGAGTGCCCCCGGCCAGAGGCCAGCCCGACCAGGCACCGGCAGGTGGTCAGGAAAGCAGGGAAGGATCAAGGGGCATGGACAGGAGCTCCCGGGGGGGAGACCCGGGTTCTCAACCCACTGGACGGCTCCGCCGGGGCTGGGGAGGCTCACAAGCGGCACGGAGTCCCCGGAACCCCCCCTGGGAGGCACACGAGGCCTGGGTGGGGCACCCTGGAAGCGGCGCAGACGGGAGCACTTACTGTAATGCCGGGGCTCCTTGGCGTGGGGCCCGGGCTTGGCGGAGGGGGGCGCCCCCGGGCCCGGGGCCTGGCGCCGGCGCTGCAGGGCCTGGTAGAGGCCCAGGGCCCGGCGCCTGGCCTTGCGCAGGATGTGACAGACGTACTGGAAGATCTCCTCGTAGCAGTCGCCGGGCTCTGCGTAGCTGGCCACCGTGCTGGAGGACAGGTAGCGCTGCCGCTGCTCCAGCATCAGCCGGTGCTCCCGCTGCTTGGTCTCCGAGAACTGGGTCGCTATGACAACGAGGCACAGGTTGATCATGAAGAAGGAGCCCACCTGTGACCAACGGGAGGAGAGGACAGGGACAGGAACAGAGGGGACAGATTGGCAGAAGGCAGACACGGGGGAGAGGGGGATGAAGGGATGGAGGAAGAGAAACCAGGGGGCAGAGGTGGGACAGGGTGACGGGGTGGGGAGCAGAGGGGTACAGAGGAAGAAAGGAAGACCGGAGGAGGAGGGCCGGGTCGGAGCCGGGAGGCGGACAGCCAGAGCCAGCAGGAAGGACAGAGAGACGAGGAGGAGAAACACCGAGAGGGAGGGACAGAGGCTCAGAGAGTGCAGGAGTGGAGGGCGTGGGGGACACGGGGTGATGGGTGCCAGGACGCGGGGAGAGAGAGGGGCAGAGGGTGGAGGGCCCAGAGAGACGGAGAGGCACGGGCACAGATAGGGACAGGAAAAGACTGCTGAGGCCTTGCTCCGAGAGGAGGCCAGGGCCCCAGGACAGCGGTGGCCCAAGCAGCTCCCCAGGCCCCACTGGGACCCACTTCGAAGCCCGATCCCCCAGGCCCTGGGACCCGGCCAGGGCCATCCTCCCGCCTGGGACATCAGTGCTGAGCTGCTCTCAGGCCATCCAGGCCCTGAGTCCCTACCCCAGCCCTGCCCTCTCTCTGGCCTTCACTTGGGCCTCAGTTAGGCATCCAGACAAAAGAGAAGCTTCCTCTNGAATCCTGCCACCTCATGACGCAGGGCCCAGCTCCAGTGGCCCTCACAGGCCGCAGAACCCTTCCTGCCCTGGTTTCCAGACGACAGGCCCCTCCTCTGGCATTTGCTAAGCCCTTGAAAGGGATCAGTGGCCCCACCAGCACGGAGGGTAGCTTCTCATCCTCCCCCAGGCCACCCGCCAGGAGGTTCACGCAGGCCACGGTCCCAGCCACTGATTCACCCTTCCCGCCTGTCCCCATGCCACAAATAGGGAGCTGGGCTTCTTGGGTTTTCGAGGGGCCAGGGGAGGGCTTCCTGGCTGGAGGACTCTGGGAAAATTCCCAGGTAAGATGCCCCTTACTGGCTTTCTCAGTTCCATCTTCCACAAGCATCTCCTGGAGACCTGCTGGCATCAGGCCTGTGTGAGGGGTCACCAAGCAGGGCACAGACCCTTCCCTCTGAGGGCTCACACCCATCAGCCTGCCTCTACAGCTGCTGCCCCTGTGACCCGGGCACCACCCCCATCCCTTCTGGGCCTCCATTTCCCTGCCTGTAAAACCGAAGTCTCAGGCAAGACAAGCTTAACACGTTTCCAATCAGAGGGCCCAGTGGGGACCAGAGTCTGAGAGCTGAGGACCTGTCACCTCTCTGGGGCTCAGGGTCCTCACCTGAGGAACAGAATGAGTAGGCGGGCCTGCATGGCCAGGATTATGCGGGCAAAATGGAAGCCTGGTAGTTCAGGCCTTGCTCTCTGGACCCTTCCTGGCACCCGGAAAAGCTCGACATCCTCAAACCCCCCCACCCACCCACCACCAGCCTTTCTCTTGTGACAGGGCCACCTGGGCTCCAGTAATAGCAGCATTAATAGCAGCAGGGCACAATTATTGAGCACTTGCTGTATGCCCGGTGGCCATGCAGGCCTCAGACTGTCTCATCTAATCTTCCTGAGAACCCATAAACCCAGGTGGCGTCACTGCCTCGGGTCATGCTGGTAGTACCAACCCGACTCTAACAGGAGGGGCGGGCCACATTCCCCAGCGTTTCTCTGAAATTCGAGCCTCCTCTAGCAACCCCAGTGGTTCGAGGTGCCCCCAGTCAGGACTCTGTCCATTTCAAGGTCTCTGCGAGTTGCCCCCTGCCTCGGGCTGCCTGCTCTAAGGTTCAGTTCTGGTATCACCTCCTCCAGGAAGCCTCCCGTGCCCCTCTCCCTCCTCCAAGCTAGATTAGAGAACTCCTTTGTGCTCCCTCAACCTCTCAGGCTTCCTTCTGCCATGATTCCTAATACACTATCTGGTCAATGTCAAGCGTAGCCCATCTTCCGCCCCCCACCCCCACCCCGAGACTGTGAGCTCCTCCAGGGCAGGGTGGGGTTCCCAGTGCTCCGCTCAGGGCCTGGAGCAGGGCGGGTTTCTCTGATGGTGCTGGGGAATGAACAAACCAGTGGATAAAGGGCAATGCTCCTTTCGTCTCTTTACGGGTCCAAGGCCCCATCCTCCCCCAGGAAGGCATCAGAGCAAAGCCAACAGCAGGTAGGTCTCAGGTCACTCGCCAGCTTGCCCTGAACCCTCAGGTCAAGGTCCCACCAGCTCAGAAAATGGTGCTGCCCCGGAGAGCCAAGCACGGCCTCTCCCACCGCCTGGACACCGGAGATTCCAGCCTCACAGCAGCAGGAAGCCAGCCAGCACTGACTCTCCCAGGAGTGAATCACCTTGACATTTGGGGGGTTATGCTGTGGCTGAAGCCGCAGTCAGGCATGACAAGGTGGATGAGCTCGCTCTGGGCAGACTGTGGGGGAGGGCAGGAGGGGGCTGGCAGGGAAGGGCCCTGCTCTGTGAGGCAGACAGAGCCCCGCCTCCACCCCAAGCCAGGGCCCCCAAGGCAGAGGGGCCAGAGACGTGGGAATCCCTCCGAGGAGAATTTCAGGGGGCCCTGTAGGGAAGCAGCCCCAGCTTCTGTTTCAGAGCCTCTCCCCTTCTCACCCTGGAAAAATGAGGAACAAGCTGGAGCCCTAGAGAAGCTTCCATCCTGGGGCTGCACCTAGCTACAGTCATGAGAAGAATGTATTCCCAGAGACTACGAGGCAGAGAAACACGAGCAGGAGCGACTAGATGGTCCTAAATGCCCAGATTTGAGAAATGAAGGCAATCGAAAGTGATGGATGCTTCCCGCAGCCGCGCTGATGAGTCCCTTCAATCACCCGCTGCTGGGAGGCATTTAAAAATTGCTTGGCTGGCTCAGTCGGTGAAGCACGCGACGCTTGATCTCAGGGTTGTGAGTTCGAGCCCCATGTTGGGTGTACAGATTACTTAAAATAAAATTTAAAAAGAAAAACTGCCCCTCCTGTTCCCTCCCACTCAGCTTTCTTGGCTCTGAGGGGCTCCCTGGGAACCCCCCAACCCCATCCCTGGCCCACGGGTCTTCGAGCCTGCCCAGAAAGCCCCGGCTGCCCTGACACGTACTATGATAAGCAGGATAAAATAGATGAAGTTGTAGAAGGAGTGAGCATCCATCACATAGTACATGATCTCCACCCAGCCTTCCAGAGTAATCACCTGCAGCCAGAACAGAGCAGAGGACCAGTGAGCCTGAGACAGAAAGGCAGCACCCTTAGGAAAGGCAGCAACAAACGCAGCGCTCCAGACAGAGGCCCTACTGTGTGCCAGCCTGCTTGGCGCACATTCTCTCTTGAACTTCTCACAAGGCTCCACGGGCCACCCCTCCTCATCTCCCATGCACAGGTGAGGCAACTGCGGTTCAGAGAGGTTACAGTATTTGCCCACGGTCACGGAGCCAGGAAGGCGGGGAGCCAGACTTGAGCCTCGTCCCTCTTGCTCCAGAGCCCTCTCCTTTCCAGTCTCCCTCACCAAGGCAGGAGGGCTGGAAGCAGGGGGCCCTAGACTCTAACTCCAGCTCACCAGCTGGGCCACTCTGAACCTCAGTTTCTTCTTCTTCTAGTACACAGGGCTACCAGCCTACCTGGCAGGGCTAGGGTGCAGTTCAGCTGAGCCCAGGAGTGAGGCTACGATGGAGGCTGGTGTGACTGTTGCTCCCATTCTCCTTCCCAGAGAGAGAGGCAGAGCAGCCTTGCGCAAAGCAAATGCTGGGCCCTCCCCTGCACTACCCTCTTGCTTGCTTCCGGAGCAGGAGCCCCCGGGCAGCCCACTCACACACACACGCCCACCCTGGGGGCTGAGGGTCTCAAAACACGGCTGCTGGGCTGTGGTCACATCACATCACGCCTTGCAGCTCTGAATTCTGTGATCTCGCTGCTCCCCAGAGCAGCCGCCTTGGTGAGGCCCTCCCGGCTCCTTGGGGCTCCTAGCCCCCATCCCCTGCTCCAGCCGTTTTCTTCCTTCCCAGGGCAGCGGGAAGGTGACCTTTCCCAAGCACTCACTCCGCACTCGGCTGACTGTTCAGCTCACATCATCTAGTTTCTTCTTCTCAGCCACTCGAGGCGAGAGGGGGCTGTGATCACCCCCGCATTAAAGGTGAGCAACTGAGGCACAAGATGTGAAGCGGGACCCAAGGTCTCACAGCCTTGGTTCCCTCCCCTCCCCCATCCTCTGCCGTGCAGCGGGGCCGGGAAGGCACACAGTAAACACCGGGAGTGTTCGCATACATGCGCACTGAGTAAACCGTATTTCTTACGGACTGGTCAACAAAAAAGGTTCGAGAGATTCTGCCCAGACAGACGGACAGCTCCTTGGTGCTCACCTTGAACCTTCCCTGCACCCAGGCCTTCACTCAGGCGGTCGCCTCCTCCAGCACTGTCTTTCCCCCAACCCCGTCCCACATGCAGGCCTTGCCTGGCCAGCCCCTCTAAGGAGATGTGAGTCTGGCCTCTGCCCTCTGGGAATGGACCTCGCTGCTGGGATCTGTCTGCCCCCAGGCAACCCGGGGTTCCACAGAGAGCACAGGCTTTGGGGGCACCCGGGCCTGGGTTAGAATCCTGACTCTGTCTTCAATATGGGCACGATAATGCCCACTGTGCCAACCAACTGGGCAGATTTCAGTGACATAGGCGGCAAACACGGAGCCCTACCTTCCAGAAGAAGCGGGCCCCTCCGCCCCTCCCCCACCCCACTCCAGTCTCCCAGGCCCTGGCATGAGGGCCGGCGCCCGGCCTGAGTGGCCTCACCTGGAAGATGACGATCCAGGCGTAGCCGATGTTGTCAAAATTGATAGCCCCCTTGTGGGGGTTGGCGCTGCCCGTGCGGCACACATTGTAGTAGCGGTTCCAGTTGACACAGAGCCCGCTGGCGTTGAGGTCCTGGCGCCCGGCCCCGAAGTCGTAGACATCATCCTTGGACAGGCAGCACTCGCGGCCCTGCTCCTTGAGCGGGGGGATCTCGTGGCAGCCCATGATGCCATTGTCCCCCGAAAGGGAGCAGATGAAGGGCATCTCGTCGTCCTCCTCCGGCTGGTAGTAGGGGGGCAGGGCCACATCCCCTTGTCTGTGCACAGGTGACGGTGGTTTGTAAAAGAAGAGAAGGGCAGGGGTCACCACCAGGAGGAGCAGGAAGGGGGGAGGCCGTGCAGTGTGGCAGAACTGTCCCAGCAGGTCCCCTCACTGCCTCCAGACCTCTGCCTCGGTTGTTCCCTCCACCTGGGACACCCTTCCCCATGGTCGAAAAATCTCCCACTGACCCAGTGTGGTCAGTTCTAGGGTCCCCCTTTGGGGAACCTTCCCTAAGGGGGCCTCCCAGGATGGAGCAGGGCTAGTCCTTGACCCGTTGAGGCCAGACTATGCCCTGCACACACCCGTATTGCTCCCAGGGCACCCAACATCTCCGGGAGGCTGACGCTCTTTTGGGACAAGGACAGGCTCTCGGCCTCGCCAGTCCCCACACACTGTCGGGTCAGCACAGAGCACATGTTTAATCAACAAATGCTGAATTCTACTGACCCAACAAGTGAGGATCTG
The DNA here is from genome assembly GCF_008692635.1 of Crocuta crocuta. NCBI lineage: Eukaryota > Metazoa > Chordata > Mammalia > Carnivora > Hyaenidae > Crocuta > Crocuta crocuta. Next base: position 489,915 of record NW_027529175.1, on the reverse strand, counting down.
ATCCTCAGCCTGCCCCACCCCTCCCCATCTATGTGACCTCCGGCTGTTCACTTCTGCTCTCCAGACCTCAGTTTCCTCATCTGTAAGGCAGACCATCTGTGCCCTACCCACCCTGTGAGGTGAAACAATGAGTTTCAATGCAACCCAATCAAAATCCCAACTTGTCTGTGTCTGTGGAACCTGGCCGGCTGGTTCTAGGGTTTATCTGGATGGAAGACCAGGCAAGTCGATTTTTTTTAAAGGAGAAAGATGAGTGGAGTCCAGCCTTACAAGAGAGCAAAATGCAACTATAGTTATTACCAGAGCATATAGTATCGCACCAGGAACAGAAAGATTCATGGACTACGACAGAGCACAGGGACAAACCCACACATAAAACAGAACTTAGTCTATTGCCAAGACACCTTTTCAGATCCCTGGGGAATAGAAGAACCAAACAATAAGTGGTGTTCAAACACCTGCTGTCTGGAAAAAATAATAAAGTTAGATCCCTACCTCACACCATGTATGGAAATAAACCTCTTGAAGGCTTGGTATCAAAAGAAAAAATAATAATAATGTAAATAATCTCATTATCAATTATTTATATTGATTACACATAGGAAATAATCTTTAGGATATATTAAGTTAAGCAAAATACATTACAAAATTTAAAATAATAAACTTATGGTGGATTAAACGTCATAAATGCAACAAACATAATCACAAAAATAGTACAAGAGAACAGGGAATATTTTTGATAATTCAAGGTATATAAGCCCTGGGATACCTGGGTGGCTCAGTCGGTTAAGTGCCTGACTCTTGGTTTCGGGCTCAGATCATGATCTCACAGTTCGTGAGTTTGAGTCCCATGTCGGGCTCTGTGCGGCCTGTACAGAGCCTGCTTGGGATTCTCCTTCCCTCTCTCCCTGCCCCTTTCTCTTTCTCTCTCTCTCTCAAACTAAATAAATACACCTAAAAGAAATCACTGAGAAAAAAAAGATATATGTCTAAGGCCTTCCTGGATAAAAGATACAAATCCAAATTCTACAAAGGAACCACTAAAGATTGGCTACATACAAATGTAAAATTTCTAGGAGACAAAAGAGAGCATACTAAGTAAAAAGACAAGCAAGCAAATAAATACATAAATAAAAAATAAATAAATAAATAAATAAAGCAAGCAAGCAAGCAGAGGTAGACAAACTTTTTCTGGCCAGATAGAGCCATATGGTCTCTGTGCCAGTTACTCGACTGCACCCCTATAACATGAAACAGTCACAGGAAATAGGTAAACAAGTGGGCATGGCTGTGTTCCAATAAAGTTTTATTTACAAAAACAGGTCAGAGATTGTCAGTGCCCTGGGATGAGTATTGGCAACATACCAAACAAATAGAAGACATCTAGACTATGTTAAAACCACCTGTCACTCGATAAGAAAAAGAAAAAGAACCACTCGAGGCAAAAAGGACAAAAGAAAAGAAGAGGAAAGGAAAGGAAAGGAAAGGGGGAAAAAAAAGCAAAGAAAAGCAAAGAAAAATTTCACAGAAGAATAAAATGGCCAATATACTTGGGGGAGGGGGAGGAGGAGCCAATATACCAATGTATAGGAAGAGATGCTTACTTAACTAATAACAGGAAAATGCAAACAAAAATAACATCAAGATCATTTTACACCCATCCAAATGGCAAATATTTCAGGGCCGATGGTACTGAGTGCAGAAAAGAGTGAGTACAAATAGACATGTGCATCCACTGTTGGCAGGAGTGTAAACTGATATAAACTTTTTGGAGGGCAATTTGGCAGCATGCGTCAACAATTAACATGTACGCATCCAACCCAAATACAAATGGCCACCTGACAGTGATAAAGACATCACTGCAATTCAGGAGACAAAGGGTGGACTTCTCAATCAGCGGTGCTGGGAGAACGGAATATCTGTATAAAAAGGGAATCTTGACCCCAACCACGTACCATTCTAAGAGACAGAATACAGACCTAAATGTGAAAGACAAAACAGGAAAGCTTCTAAAGGAAAACACTGAAGGATATTTTCATCATCTTGGGTTAAGAAAAGGTTAAGTTGGGGATGCGTCCTTCAGCTCAGGTCATGATCTCGTGGTTTGTGGGTTCGAGCCCCGCATCGGGCTCTGTGCGGACAGCTCAGAGCCTGGAGCTTGCTTCAGATTCTGTGTCTCTCTCGCTCTCTGCCCCTCCCCTGCTCACCCTCTGTGTCTTTCTCTCTCAAAAACAAATAAACATTAAAAATTTGTTTAAAAATACACAAAAGAAAAGGTTAAACTGGACACAAAAAGCAATACTAAAAAAACACAATTGGTCATCTGGACCATTACAACTAAGGGCTTCATCATCCAATAGCATCATTAAGAGAGTGAAAACAGAACAGGCTGGGATTAGATATCTGCAACATATCTATCCACCAGAGGACTTAAATCCAGTACTAAGAACCACTGCAACTTTATAATAAAAAAAAAAGGACCACCCAATCTAAAAAGAGCAAATGACGGTAACAGACACTTCCTAAGAGAATACACAAACGGCCCATAACCACGTGAAAAGGGCTAATCATCACTAGTCTTCCGGGCAATACAAATTTAAACCACGGTAAGATACCACTGCACTCTCCCCGGAATAGTGAAGGTGAAAAGCGACATCACCAAATGTTGCTGAGGACGCGGGGCCACCGGAACTCTCAGCCTGTGCCAGCACACATTGAGACCACCTTGGAAAACCATTTGACAAAAATCTACTAAAGCTAAACATACGTGCACCCTTAACAATTCCACTCCTGGGTATTTACCCAAAAGAAAGGATGGCTATAGCCACCAAAAAAAAAAAAAAAAAAAAAAAAAAAAGGAACAACCCAAATCAACAGTAGAATGAAAAAAAAAAAATAAGTAGTCGTATATTTGCTCAATATATACCACAGCAACAAAAACGAAATAAAACTAGTGTCACCCACAAGAACGTGGGTGAATCTCAAAGACACATTACACTGAGCCAAAGAGGCAGACACAAAAGGTATCATCTTGTAGGACTCCATTTAAAGAAACCTCCAAAACAGGCAAAACAAATCTATGGTGATAGAGGTCAGAATAGGGCTACTTTGGGGTGAGGGGGATAGGAACCCACAAGGTGCAGGAGGGAGCCTCCTTGGGCCCCATAAGTTTCTCTGAGCAGCCTTACACTGGTGTAGACCCATGTAAAACTTCATTAAGCTGCACACTTAACAGTTGCATCTACCGCTAAGTGCAATTTGTACCTTTAAAAAAAGCATAAAAATACACATACACTTTGGGGTGCCTGGGAGGCTCTCAGGTAAGCGTCTGACTCTTGGTTTAGGCTTGAGTCATGATCTCATGGTTCATGGGATCAAGCCTCAAACTGGGCTCTGCGCTGGCAGCACAGAGCCTGCTTGGGATTCTCTCACCCTCTCTTTCTGTCCCTCCCCCACTCACACGTGCACTTGCACACATGCTCTCTCTCTCTCTCTCTCTCAAAATAAATAAATAAACTTTAAAATATGTGGGGTGCCTGGGTGGCTCAGTCAGTTGGGCATCTGACTTTGGCTCAGGTCATGATCTCGAGGTCCATGGGTTCAAGCCCGACATAGGGCTCTGTGCTGAGAGCTCAGAGCCTGGAGCCTGCTTCAGATTCTGTGTCTCCCTCTCTCTCTGCTCCTCCCCCGCTCACACTCTGTCTCTCTCTCTCTTTCTCTCAGAAATAAACATTAAAAAAATTAAAATCTGTGTGTGTGTGTGTGTGTGTGTGTACATACACTTGGAGCAGCAATGATGAGTCTCACCATTGACCCCATATGTAGACAAGGATCACACGCGTACAGGTTGCATCCTACAGCCCCATGTGCCAGAGCAAAAACTTGGAAACCACACAAGGTCCATCAACAGGGGCTGGCCAGATGAGCTATCTTTTATCCGTGGAATAAGAAGCCCTGGTGTGAAAACACCCTCAAGACACATTGTCAAAGCAATTCGCAATATTTAAAACCTGTCTGGGATGCGAACAGTCCCGTGTGTGCATGTTAACACATAGACGGACTCTGGAAGAAGGGACCAGGCGCTCTGCAGTGGACCCCAGTCTTGGGCTCCAGAGCCACTTCCCTGCTGGGCGGCGCTGTCCCGATTCTGTGCTCAAGAGCTTCCAAACCGACTATGCGGGGTCTCCCCGGGGGGTTATGAGCCTGGAGGGATGCTCTGAGCACACTCACTGGGGGCAGGCGCTGCAGGCAGCAGAACCTGGGTTCTAATTTCAGCTCTGACCTTGCCAACCTTGCACTGGAGCAAGACACCCCTCTCCTGGCCTCGGTCTCCTGGTCGCCACAGGGGGTCAGATTTAAGCACTAATCCATCACACCCGCTAGGCTGGAGCACTTGATCGGTGTTGACCAGGTAAACAAGCCAGTCTGGAGACACCCAGCAACCAAGTAAATAAACTCACAGTGTAATTTCAGGAGGAAATCAAACAGGAGAATGCACTAGAGTGTCTGGGAGTGAGGGAAGGCCTCCAGCGGGTGGTGACCCCAGGGCCGAGGCTGGACAATGAGGAGGTGGCCACGAATCACCCAGGGAAAGACCCACGTGGGAACAGAGGGGTCTGGAGGTGTCCGGAACCCCCAGAGCTGAGAGCTCACACCTGCACATCTCCATCTTTGAAGACCAGCCAGGGAGAAGTGGGTGCCCCCGCCTTCCTGCTGCCGCAGGGCCCGCCTCTTCCAAGTGATTGACACAAGAATAGGCCGCCCCCTCCCCGCCCCCCCATGCCCACAGGACCTTTCCTACAAGGGAACCCCTTCTCTGGTCCCCACGGCAATGGGCGGGTGAAGCGATCGCCTCCCCAGTCCTCACCCTGGCTCTCTGGGTTAGCTTGCTCTCCACAACGGACAGGACATGAGGGAGAAAACTCAGCCCACCCTGGGCGGTGTCCCCACGCCTCTTGCAGTCGTCCTGGGTCCCCGAGAGCCACTCAGTGGAGGCATCTGTGACCAGTTCCCCAAGGGCAGGAACTCCGTCTTCTGCTGTGTTCTCAGCACTAAGCACCGGTTTGGCAAGAGCTGACACTTGAGTGTGGCTCTCGAGTGAGAGGCTGAATGAATGCACTCCCCTGGTTCGGTCCCCGTGGGGCCTCCCAGGGCCTGGCATGGGGCAGGGGCCCGCCAAGGGGCAGCAACATGGCAGTATCCTCCGGTCCAGATGCATGGGTGCAGGGATGCATGCTCCTCCCTCACGGCGGGGATTCCAGATGTCAAATCTCTCAGACAACTCAACCCAACTCCTCCAAGAGCCAAAAATGGACTTCTGTTGAGACGGCTTTTGACAATCACCTCTCTGGTGGGGGAGCCCACCCACCTGCTTATCGACGCAAACGGGCCGACTGTGAGTTGACCTTTCCTGGATGACTCAGAGTCACCAAGAGGAATGTCTGTGCTGGAACCGGGCCAGGTTCGGTGTCTGCCTTCGAGGGTTTCCATCTCCTTATTCCCTCCCTGATGCCATCACGTCTGCTTGTGTCTCAGCTGTCCTTCTCCCTCCTATTTGACCTCCCAGTTTGCCGCTTCCACTCTGTGGGCTCCATTCCCAATTACCAAGTAAGTTAAAACTGTGTATTAAGTAAGAGTCACTAGGAGCTGAATTAGCACCCAAGGGCCTATTTTAGATCGGGACTTTGTGATACCCATTTTGAGAGCTCAGTGGACTTTTGTCCTCCTTTTAGTGTCCAGTCCCTCATGGGAGACCCACCCCCAACTCCCCTGAGCACATTCCTTGGCTTCTCTCCACCCCTGGGAATAAGGGTTGGGACCAGGTGCTCAACGGGGAGACGCTCTTAGTCTTAAGACCTCCAGCGCCACCGCCACCCCGGGCAAAGCTGGCTGGCAGCCCCCTGGGTGGTGGGGCTGCACTCACATGGTGAAGTTCTCCTCCAGGAAGCAGCGGTTACGCAGCAGGCCTGCCCAGAGCTGCACGCCGATGATGCCGAAGATGAAGAAGACGAAGAAGCAGAGCAGGAGCACATTCCCCAGCATGGGCAGGGTGTCCAGGAGCAGGTTCACCAGGATCCGCATACCTGCGAGTGGGGGAGGGTGCAGAGATCGTCAGCCTTGGGAGCAGGAATCCCAGGAGAACAGAGAGAGAGCTCAGGGTGAGAGAAACAGAGAGAAGAGCACTGAGAGGAGAGGTAGGGACACGCGGGCAGGGGCTCCTTGCCGCTCCCAGCCTGCCCAGTGGCCATTAAACGGACCTTCCCCTTGATATCTGCCCCTCTCTACCGAGAGGCCACAGAAATGGCTCGAGGCCCCACCACTCTTCCACCAGACTCTGGATAAATAAGCAGGTATTTATGGAGCACTGTTTATGTGCCAAACTCTCTTCTGAGTAATGCACAAATATGATGTCCTTCAGTCTTTATAACTCTGTGAGGCGGGTGATATTATCTATGAGCCGGAGGTTCTCAGGACTAAAGCAACTTGCCTAAAGTCACACAGTTCGAAGCCACAGGGTCTGGACCGTCCTGACACCAAGTCTGGCATTCTTTCCGTAGCCCTCCAATCACCTGGCGGCCTGGGACCGAGGCTGGCTCATCTCACTATGTACAGAACCTACCCAGGTGAGCACAGTCGGTGCCCAATGGATGTGTCCCAAATGCCCTTAATCTCTGGTCACCTAAGTGTGCCAGGATACACGAGCATCACCCAGCCAGTACTATCCCGCTGACCCACCCCACTGCATGACAGAACCAGAGAGGGCTCTTGGAGCAACCCACAGATGAGCCACGACCAGCAGTGGACTCAGATCTGGCCTGATTGCAGAAGAAAGAGGCCTTTTCCTTCCAGAGAAATAGCTGCAAAGAACCAGCCAAGCCAGAGACAGAAAAAAAAAAAAAAAAA
>NW_027529175.1:478798-482925 GCF_008692635.1 Crocuta crocuta | reverse complement strand
GAAAAAAAACAACCAAACCAAAAAAAAAAAAAAAAAAAAAAAAAAAGGAGAAAACAAGGAAAGAGAATGGAGAAAGAAGTCCCTGGGGAGGGGGCTTTGGGCAGGCATGGGAAGGGGAAAAGAATGCACCAGTTACATCCCGAAGGGGCCTGATATCCTAAAACCTGGCAGAGGGAAAGAAAGCCTGTGGAAATGACTTAGCCTCTGATCGAGAGAGATCTGGGCTCAAGCCCTGCCCATTTTCATGCCTATTTGCCATGAGACCCTGAGCCAGTCCCTTCCCCTCTTGGAAGATAAGGTCCTCAGCAAAGGGGTCCAAGAAGACAGCAGCCACCCTGCAAAGGTTCCCCAACTCAAAGGCCGCACCCAACTCTCCTGGGGCTCCTACCCCACAGAGCAAATGGGGGAACGCACCCCACTTCCAGCCCCACCCCACACTTACCACCTTTCACATCTACCGCCCCATCCTTCCCTTCAGCCCCTCCTATCCTGGGCNCCCTCCAGACACCCATGTAAATGCAGAATCCACAGGGGCACAAACCCCGGGCAGACGGGCACGTCTCTGGTTTGGCCCAGCCACCTTTCCCAGCCCTATGAAAACATCCCCACTCCCCTACTCCAGTCCCCATGGTTTGGTTGGGCCGCCATGGAGATCACATGACCTGGGCCTGGCCAATCAGCACATCCCATTCCTCTAGCCCCAGTGATTGGTCCAGAATAGGCATGTGACCCCAGCCAGGGCCAATAAGGGTCAACCCTGAGACTTCAGCTGGAACTACAGGGGAAATGCTCTCTTTGTGCAGAGGCCGCAAGCTGGGAAGACTAAGCCCGGGCTGCTGGGCCCGTCTTGCCTCAGCAGGGCAGCACCTGCCTACCATTGAAGCCAGCCCGGGAAAAACACAGCCCAGGTCAGAACAGGGACAATCCTGACAAGAGTCTAGAAGGACTGCAGGAGGTCCGTGAGCCTTATGAAATTGCAGCTACATGGGGCGCCTGGGTGGCTTAGTCGGTTAAGCGTCCGACTTTCGTTTGGTCATGATCTCGCGGTTCGTGGGTTCGAGCCCCGCGTCGGGCTCTGTGCTGACTGCCAGCTCAGAGCCTGGAGCCTATTTCGGAGTCTGTATCTCCCTCTCTCTCTGACCCTGCCCTGCTCACGCTCTCTCTCTCCTAGAAATAAATAAAAATTTAAAAAATAAAAAAATAAAAATAAAAAAGAAATTGCAGCTACAACACCATGACTTTTTCTTAGGAAAAGATCCACACCAGTGTCTGCGGCCCCAAAGAGGGTCGGGAGTGATGGATCACTCTTGAGTACACACCTTCCAAGCTCCTATGAGATCTGACTCTACCTACCTCTCTAGCTTCAGATCTCTCTCTCTCAATCTCTCTCTCTCTCCCTCTCACCAATTTGCATCCTATCCTTAGCAATTACCAAATTATTTGAAGTTCCTAAACATATCATGGGATTTCACACCTCCATGCTTTTACTCATGCTTTTTGGAACACCCTTCATCTCTCTGATGCCTGGCGAACCCCTATTCAGCTGAAGCTCTACTTTCTCTCTGTACAGACTTCCCCTACCCTTTCACATTCCACCCCAGGTCGAGTTCATCCCTTTCTCTTCTGCTCTGGGTCTTCTCAGCATCTCTGACCTAGCCTAGGCTGATTTGTATAGTTGTGCAAGTTGTATACTGCACAACCTTGGAGGCCCCATTCACTACGTAGTCTTCTAGCCCTAGGATATAATGATTTGTTTCCCCCTGCTTCTTCCATTGGGCTGTAAGCTCCTGAGAGCAGGGCCTGTGTCCAGACAGCATTCTCAGGACCCAGCAGGTCCTCGCAGAACAAAGGCTCAGCCAACATTTGCTGAATACATGATAAGTCGTGAGGAAAGAATGGAAGATTGGAGAGGGGAGGATGAAAAGATGGTGACAAAGAGAACAGTGGCCCTGTCCAGAATTTTATTTATTCCAGGGGTGATGCTACGGTGGTTGTTAATGAGGGTAATTATTTGGGATTTGCATCACGAGCTCTGTGTGGAGTGATTTCCAATCAATAATTAATGCCTACCCCATCCCCCCTCCCCACAAAACTAGGTCAGCCTCCTCCCGGAAAAGGCGGTGGGCCTCCCTGGCAGGCTGCTGCCTCCGGTTGAGAGCAGGCCAGGGTGAGCGAGGGCTAAATCCCCCACCCCCACCCTCACCCCCAATGGGAGAGCCAAGGGCATGCTGGGAAGAGAAGCAAGGAAATAGACCCAGCACCCTTACCATCCACCCAAATCCATCCAAATGCGACGCTAGCCACTTTCAGGCCTTTCTGGTGCCCCCTCCTTCATTCGTCCGTCAAACATTTACAAACGCTGTTGCATGCCTGGCACAGCGCTGGGCATGGGGTTCTCGGGGGAGCGTCCAAACATGAACATTTCCGCATCTCAGCCCCTCAGAGCTCTCAGTCTAGCAGCGGGGGACAGGGGACCACAGTGTCGGGAAACACAACCAGGCCAGGGGAGTGAGGGCAGCTCGGGGCACCTTCCTGGAGGGACGGACTTGAGCGGGGCCCTGCAGGATAGCAGGACCTTGTGGCAAAGGCACAAAGGTATGACTGTTCAGAGGGCGCATCGAGGCCGTGCCAGGGGTGGGTGGCTGCAAAGCAGGGTCGAAGGAGTGGGGGGCTCTGTGCTAGGCGGCTGGTCAGGGAGGACCGTGAGCAGGTTCTAAGCAGGCCGAGCCCTTGGACTGGACAGTCCTAGAGGATGGGACAGAGGCAGGAGGCAAGCGGTGGCAGCCAGCAACCACGTGAGACGAGGCTGGGTCAGAAGGACCCTGAGGGAGCAGGTGGTTCTGAGCAATCCCAGCCTCGCTGCTCTGCTCCGACGCTGCTCCCCCGGGCCCAGCCTTTGTTGCTCAATTAATTACATTTCCCTTGTTCTCCAGGATATTGAAATTCTGAAAGGCTCCTCAAAACCTACCCAGCCGGCCGGCTTCCTTGAATGGCAGCCCATTCCCCCCTCCCCTCCTCCCCTCTGCCTAGCCAGGTCCCAGCTCACTCCACAGCCCTCCCCTGGGCCCAGGGAGTCCCAGGGCCACTGAGCCAAGGCATAATTAGCTAATTAGGGACTCAGAACGAATCCATCTTTCCGTGCCAGGGAAAAGGGGCCACAGGATTAGGGAGTCAGGAAGACCCACGAGACCCCAGCTAATCCTTCTTTTATGCCTGCAGTCAAGTAATTAGCTAAGGCACGTCGTCGGATGCTTCCTCTCCGCCCTCAGTTCCCCTGGCACTGGGCTCGGGAGGTGGAGGCAGAGAGGGGAGGGAGAGAAGGAAATGGAGATATAGGACAGAGATGGAGAGAAAGACCGAGAAAGACAAAGACAGAGACGTCTGACTCAGACCATCCTTCCTGCTTGTGTCCCTGCACACCTATCCCCAGGCCAGCCCTCCTCCTCCAGGCAGTCTCTGATTTCCACCTCCAGGTAGTCACAACAAAGCCTTCCTGCCTCCAGTTCCCCCAGGCTCCGGCTCGCCATTGCTCAAAATGAACTTCTCTGCTTTTGCTTTCTTTTTTTTTTTTAAATGCTTTCCTGATTTTAATTTTTTTTTGTATTTTTTTTTAATTTCTGAGAGAGAGAGAGAGAGAGCATGAGCAGGGGAGGGTCAGAGAGAGAGGGAGACACAGAATTCGAAGCAGGCTCCAGGCTCTGAGCTGTCAGCACAGAGCCCGACACAGGGCTCGAACCCACGAACCGTGAGATCATGACCTGAGCCGAAGTCCGAGGCCCAACCGACTGAGCCACCCAGGCGCCCCTGCTTTTGCTTTCTTAGTGTGATGTTTCAGGCCTTCGGCCTGGGGTAGAGGCCAGCACGATCGTGGCTGAGGCCCTGCTTCCCCAACCGAGAAGGGAAAGAGGACCCCAGAGTCCCCAGGACTTGCAGTGCCCAGAGCGCCAGCCCAAGACAGGATACCGGGGTGCAACGCCTGGCGGGGCAGCCCTGAGGTCCAAGTAGCCTCATCTACAGAAGATCAGACCTCAGAGGGGGAGCCTCTAGAGCCAGAAGCTGCCAGCAGTCCACCCACCCCCGTGGGGAAGGTACAAATTCTTAGCCCCCCAAGCCCCTGCGCACGGGCC